>NW_009633085.1:0-15836 GCF_000690535.1 Cariama cristata | reverse complement strand
CAGTGTTTTTTACCCTTTCTGAAACATGTTCTCATGGGCTCAGATTTAACCAGCAACGGGTCTGTCTTGGATCTGGCTGAAGCTGGCTCTCTCTAACTGGTATCTTCTTACAGAAGCCACCTCTCCAGTCCCCATTACCAAAACCTTGCCACCTACACCCAATGCGACAGTTTTGTAAAATGCAATTATGGCCTGTAGTGAATGCATTTAAACGTAGAGGGAGAGTATGAAGAACGCTGAAGATGTGATAGGGCCATGGCAAAATAATATCAGTTCATGGTAAAGACCTAAAAGCTGACAATGGAAAGAAAATGTAACTGGTAAGAAAACAGTTAATAATGAAAATTAGTTGTTAATTTTCTGTGAGTATTTGACTAAACCAGTGGTTTTTTTGTGGATTAGCATATATTTTGTTTTCTGACCATCCTACCATCATGACTGAATGTCATGAAGACGAGTACATGGTTCATGAACTTCCTTTTTGATTTTGGAGTGTAAACAATGAAATTCATTCCTGTGCAAGTGAGCCATCATGGAACATAATAAGGACTATGCCATGGGACAGCTATAACAATCACTTCTGGAGAGGGGTCAAAGACTCTTTTTGGCATGAACTCAGTATTAAATCCCTGAAGTGTTTAGAATTTCCCTTTTCAGATCCATTCTGTTTGCATTTATGTTGATTTAGTTTAAGAAGAATGCTGAATTCTGGGAAAAAAATAGATATATTTCTTCCTTTGCTAAACAAAATGTAAATAAACTTTCTCAGACAACTCCCCTCACAGTATGATGGTAATAAGAAAACATATTGCCTAAGAGTTAATTGTGCTATTTCATATCCAAATTGTTTGTCCCAAAAGAATCATAAATATTTTATTTCTGTACTGTAAAGTGTTATTTTCCTTTTTTTTTTTTTCCATTTGCTTCTGTATACTTTCTTAATGGCTTTACTAACAAAAACTCTGCTGAGAATGACATAAAATCTCTTTCTTGATGCTCATTAGAAGAATTCATTGAATATTGAATGTACTAGATATCTCAGTGTTTTGGTATATACTTTATGACTGGCTAAGTCCTAAAGAGTCCTAAACAGGTCACAGGCCTCAGTTTAAGGATGTTTGTTTGTAATAAAAGCTCTCCTGCACCTGGCTTTGTGCTTTGCAAGAAACTGTTTTTCTCCAGGGTACAATTACAGCAAGATTTTTTTTTCAGCCAGAAAGAAGAAAGGATAATGGGCAAAACTCAAGTTACACCAAATATTTTGTCTAGAGTTTGGCTTTGCAGTCTATTGGATATTAAGAGTAAGAGTTTGAAAGCCCCTGAGAACAATAGGTTACTATTTTGTGGATGTTTTAAAAGGCTCTAATTTAGACTAAATTTCCTTTAATTTTTTAATTCATATCAGAGCCTTAAGTCAGGAGCGTGAACCATATTTTAACTACATTTTCCCATTCCACCAAGAAAAAAAGGTAGTGTTTTCCTTAGCGGAGTTTAATATTACTAATGGTTCTTATTCTATAGAGGGGATTTGAGAAGCTAATTTGGATTATCTGGGAGTATTATTATTCTTTCTAATTGATTAAAAACTGTCCTTGTCTATACCAGTGCTCTGTTTTGCACGGTACCTCCAGCAGCATGAGGCAGAGATAAGGGAAAGCACACTCCTGCAGATGGGTGTTCCAGAAATACTGACTTGATGGAATAAGATAGAATAACTTGGAAACCACTTGCAAGTTACACTTTCAAATTAAACAGAGTATCATTATATAATCTATACTTACCATTGCAGAAAGGCAGCAGTGGTGACACTAAAATCATATTTCAGCAACAAACTCTTTTGAGAATGTTGCCCAAAAAATCCTGTCTCAACGTAGGGAATTATAGGAAATGAAGTGTGATTTCATGAACAAGTCTGTGGGATTCACAGGGAGTGTTGTGAGTGACCTTGAACAATTTGACATAACCTTGAAGGACATAGAATGAGAAAGCAAGTAATGAAGCAAGCACACAGAAAGGGAGCTGAAGATAAAAATATTTTGAAGCACAGATGTGGGACCAAAACTAGAAGATGCGTGTCCTGATTAACAGCCCCAATCCAAAGCTTAGCCGCGGCGCATGAACAGCAGGAGTTAACCAATCCATGAACAAACTAGAGTGCGTGGACAGCTAGTGCATCTATATAAGCACAAAGTTGTAAGCAATAAAGGTCTTTGGTTTTACCCACGCCAGAGTCCGTGAATCAATCCCTACACAAGTCCATACAAATAACCCCCCTGTATAAAACCGATACTAGAATCAGGGTCTTTCTTTATGGAAAGACTGTCATCTAATGCACTGTAAGATTACACCAATAGCTAGACATCACCACTTTTCCATATTCTTCATTTTCTGCTTCTGTAGCTGCACCGTTTCAAGAATGCGAGAAGGAATGGCTTCGAGTGAAAGGACATAATTTGTTAGATGAGCTGACATAAAGCAGTTGTATATCCTTGTATAAAATTAGACGTCTAAAATGTTAATAGCTTTATAGAAATACTTTTTATAATACCATCATATTTTTTTCATAATTCCAGCATTCCAGGAATGAAAGACCGTATCTTCAATAGTATTAGCCAGGAAGGGGGTATGGTTTAAGTTTGTCCCTGTCCCAGGGAAAAAGCAAAGCTTTGGCTACAGACTGTAAATTTCATCATGCCAAAGGTGCAAAGCCATGAATTTGAAGGCATAAAAAGTATCTTTTTTATTGCACCTGTCTTTGCCCATTGTTCTCTTCACTATTCTCTGAAACTGGTCCTTGGACATTAAGGAGGTTCCATTGATCTGCTCTGCTGAACGTTGGGAACAAGCTGGTTTTTTTTCTACCTTTTCTGAATGTTCTCCAGTCCTCTGTCCTTTGAGTCTTCACTCTTTCTCTCACTTACCATGTCCTAACCTTTCCTTTTCTGTGGAACTTCAGACGAGTGAGGTTACTCTGCAGGAAAGAAAGAAATAGGCAAATAGTTTCTGAAAGATATATGACTCTGTTTCAGGTGGGGAGTCATCATGTTTTAGATTTTGAATGTTACATTAAATGTACAGCATTACAAAGACTTTACATAGGCAGACTCTACTGATATCTATGCACAACACAGAGAATCTCTGCTTCTATATTTACCCGGAATCTCTATTTTAAGTTATATAAATGAAGGCTTGTTTGTTTTTAAAATTTATCTTCATGGAATACTAATGTTTGAATGGACAAATGATTGTCTTCTAACTCTGGATTCCCTTGGTTTTGTGTGTATTTTAAGCTAGACTCTCGGTATTTCTGAAGTCTTATTTCTTTCCATGTAAATGAAATACTTGAAGTTTAAGAATACGATTTAAATCTAAAGCATTAAAAAAAGAGAGGATTTCCTTTTATACAGTCCCCAGCAGAAGAGTGTTCTACTTTCCATTCAGTAACAGTACTTGGACTATATCAAATGCAGTTTTAAAAGTGAGGTCATGATGCTATGATTCAAAATTTGTCAGATGTAAAGCCATAAGGGACTTTCAGAAGATGAAAAGACTAGACTTCTGATGTGACCTGATGCAGCTGAGTAACTCCCAAAGTCACAAGTCAGTTTCTGACTATAAAAGAGACATCTGATCAGATTGTCATGCTTTATGTTTAATGGAGTGTTACAAGGACTTTGACACAAACCATTACCCACTATTTACTTATTCAAGGCAGAAACCTACTGGAAAATTGAACGAAATTATCCATACTTTAACAGCTTTGAGCACATTGCAGTATGATCAAAATTTCTAAAACATGCTCTTGTTGAGAACTGGTATTAAATGCTCTTGAATTCTTGTATTGTACTTTAATCATTACATTTTACTAAATAATTTTTAACCTCAGGATGCTAAATAGAAATGTTGCCAATGTTGCAGTTTATATCTGCCATACATGGGCACGTTACAGAAAGATCTATTATTGACTAGATTCAAATGGTAATCAGTTGTGAACCTGTTTTTCTTTCACATCTTACCATTCTTGGGACTGAACTGTGTTACTCAATTTTTTTTGTATAAAATATTTTAGTATTTTCTGCATTGGGAATCAAAGCCGTTGTAAAAATCACTAGCAATAACTCCAATCTTTGATGTTATTAAGAATTTGAATTTTCAACCAAAAGAAGATGCTCAGAGGAATCTTGGTCACACTGAGCTGCACAGAAGAAACATGCTATTGAATAATTATTTCAAAGTCTATTGGTTGCTACTCAGAAATGAAAAATTGGTAAAATCATAATGCTTGTCTAGAGAGGGATGCCACTGTGAAATAACTGGTGAAGCAAAGCATGATAGCTCTTTTGCAAATCCATAGTTATCACACATTGAGAGAGTGTGCGATTAGCATGGACTAGTTCTGAAACTTAGAAAGCGAAATGATTTGAAGGCTCTCTGAGGGTAGTATAAACATGCTCACAGAAGGAAGAAGAGTGAAGTACATATTCCAGTCATTTTTTTTCCAGGCATTTTTTTTTCCCTGCAGAAATGACCAGGGTTTATATAATTATTCTCATATGTGGTTACCAGATGAGCTCACTATAGACACCAAATATGAGGCAAATAAGTAATACAGCAAGCAGATTATATTTTCATTCATGACGCTAATGATACTATAGAAAATAAGAAAAAAAATTCTAAACCTCTGACATCTTTTAGAAATTCTGTATTTAATAGAAAAGGACCACAGATAGCACAGGGACTCTTCATTTTCCACTAACTGATATAATGGTGTAAATCTCCTTACACGAGTCAAAGTATTTGTTTGTACCAGGTTAAATTTGACCCATTCACTGGTTGTCTGCAGAGAAGAAACCCAAGTGCTTCCGGATGTACTTCAAAACCAAGTATAGTACAATATTAAGTATCCCTTAAGAAAGAAGGGTTTTGAACAAATAACTTTGCAGGGTGAATCAACTTACTAATCTGTATCTTTATTAAGTATAATCCATTGCTGAATTTTTGTGTGGATTTTGTTTCTGATGAATCCTTTAACTGTAGAGATTTTTATCAGATTAAGCTTTGCCCTACAAGGCAAAGGATCACATTCTTTTTCACCATCTAGCTGCATTAAGAGGGCCTGGAGGTCAATCATATCAGCAAAACATCTATCTATGTCAGCGGAAGAAAGTTGACTGGACAGCATTTCTGATATCTGCAATGATATTAAAAGTAATTGTTAAGAACCAGGTTTAAGTGAGGAATTTTACATGCATTTGAATAGTATTCTATTGAAAAGCTTGTATGACTTTCAATATTTTAATCACATGTAAATATGAATGAAAGGATGTGCACAACACCACATTTTTTTGAGGCAGAATGACATCTTTGTCACAATTCGTAAATTTCACAAAACATATCTTAGGACCTGATTTTCACATGCACTGTATTTGGACAATACTTTCAAAAGAACTCTGGTCCCTTTAGACAAATTTCTTTGAGAGTTCTACTAAATTTGATGCCCCCAAAAGGAAGTTGCTCATTAGACCTACTAAATAGAAATCATTGAATGTCTCACTGAATCGTAGAATCATTGAATAATTTAGGTAGGAAAAGACCTCTGGAGGTTAAATCCAACACTCTGCTCAAAGCAGGTCCAATCAGCTCAGACAGCTCAGGGACTGTACAGTCAAGTTTTGACTATCTCCAAGGATACCTCTTTGGGCAACCTGGTCCAGTGTTTGACCATCCTCTTAACGAAAACATTTTCTGTGGTATCTAACTGGAATTTCCTGCGCTTCAACTTGGGTCTGTTACCTCCTGTCGTGGCTCTGTGACCCTTTGAGTCTGACTCTGTCTTCTCTTAGTTGTCCCATTAGGTAACTGTAAACAGCAATAACATTCTCTTTTAATGTTCCCTTCTCTAGGCTGACCAAATCCTGTTCTCTGCATCTCTCCTTGTCTACCATGTGCTTGAACCCTCAACCAACTTGTTAGGACAGTACTGGATTTACTACCATCTACTAATGTCTTTCTTCTGCTGAGGAGCCTAGAATTGGGCAGAATACTCCCAGTAGAGGTTCACAGGTGCAGGGGGGAAGAAAAATGTCCCTCAGCCTCCTGGCTGTACACTATAAGTACAGCCCCGGAGGCTCTTGGCCTTCTTTGCTGCAAGGGTGCACTGCTGACTCCTGCTCAGCTTCTTGTCCAGCAGAACCCTCAAGTCCTTTGCTGAAAAGCTGCTCCCCACCCAAGTCTGTCCCATCTTTGCTGTTGCGTGTATTACTCCATTTCAGGTGCAGGACTTTGCATTTGCCTTTGCTGGAGTTGGAGGGCAGCACCACTATTCCAGCCCTCAGCCGCTCCCTCAGTTTGGTATCATTTGGGAACATGCTGAGTGCATACTCCATCCCATTGCCCAGATTGTTATTAAAGATATTAAGCAGAATTACCTCTCGTATCGATCTCTGAAAGATATCACTAGCAAACAGCTACCTGCTAGACCTATGTCACTGGTCACAGTCCCTAGAGCCTGGTAGACCAGTGAATTTTCCACCCACCTTATTTGTTCACTTAATGAGTCCTGATATTACCCATTTATCCACAGGCATGCTGTGGGACACAGTGTCAAAGGCCTTACTAACTCAAGGCATGCAACGTCTACTGCTCTTCCACTGTCCAAAGCACCAATCATGTAATTGTAGAAGGCAACCAGGTTAGTCAGGCATGATTTACCCTTTGTAAAGTCTTTCTGACTGTTCTAAGTCCTCTTCTTGTCTTCTATGTGTTTGGAGATGGTTTCCAGGAATATTTGCTCTGTAACTTTCCCAGGGACTGACAGTGAGTCAGGGCTGATTGGTTGTCTGTAGTTCCTGGGTCCTCCTTCTTGCCCTTGTGTTACTGGGCAATAATATCTTGTTAATGGGAATATGCTTTTTTACCATCTGAGTGAAAATCTTGCAAGAGTTTGCTTGTGAAAGGAAGTCTTAAAAGATGAAATTCCATTATAAAATGGTATCTTGGATGAAAGAAAAGCTCTGCCTCTCCTTACAGCAATCTAATTCTAAAATCTATGCACATATCAAAATTATTTGTGGAGGTTAGGCTACAAAGACCTGTGGATCTTTGTATTACAGGACTGACAATAATGGTTAAGTGATCTACATTCACTTCAATTCAGTATTTTTCTACATATGATTTTTTCTGAGTGTGAAATTGAAGAAGAGGAGTGACATGGAAAATAATGGGATTGAAAGGTCCTCTGGACAAAGATATCCCAAGCCAAACTTGTAGATGAAAAGTTTTTTTAGTAAGATGCCTATCTTATCTAGAAATACAGAGCATGGAAGATCTGTCTAAACTATGTAGAGACCTGCCTCTAAATAACCAGAGAATTTTTATGAAAGAAGGCTAAAAAGGATGAAGAATAACTCATATTCATCAAGACTGAACAACACTCATGGTAAAGATGTTTCAACTGTTCATTGCAAGATACTGATAACTAATAGCAGCAAGAAAACTAAAGTCTATAGTGACATAGATAACGCTTAATACTAAATTTAGATAAGAGATACAGCTTGCATGCCACAACAGTTTTAACTTTTTACAGTATTAAGAAAATACTGATTGTAGTACCTATACAGATGCATTTATTACAGAAGATTGTTTCAAACAGAAGCTGTATTGGTAGGCTGAAAGGTTTGCAAGGAGTGGACAAAACTGATTGCTGTGCTTCCAGCAACTCATTTGAAACATGTTCAGTAAATGTATAGTTGTCACTGTGAATATATCTTGCATTCCGATCAGAACCTGAGGCAGGGAAAATTCCCTTTCATATTAAGGCTTATTGGCATAGCCCATCCTTTTCAGTACTTAGGACTGAAATTACTGTCCGAAGAGAAACCACTGAAAAGATAATTGTTCAATAGGCCAGTCAACCTACAATATGTGAGGAATGTACTTTTAAAATTAATTTTACCTTGTCTAATTAAGTAGTTATCCTTTCATGAGAGAGCTGTTTGAATCTCACTTGACTGACTTCTCATTTATATGATGAAAAATAGGAACATGCAGGAATTTGTAAATCTGTTGAAGGGCAAGTGGTACTGCTGTAAAAGTAAAGTTGAGAAACAGAACACTGACAGTACCCTTCAAACGTAATCCTTATGGCAATTCATCCAAATAATAAAACTTTTGTAGACCTCTGAATATGCTATTGATCAAGCAGATGCTGCTTTTATGTCTTATGTCCCCATTTGAAATTATTTTGAAAAATGCAGATAATATAGACATAATTTAAGGGAAAAATACCTGAAAACAGTGGAAAGAATTCAACACGTGCAAGTGAATAAAAAGAAGATGAACATATGACTGTTATCTTCCCATCAAGAAAATGCCAGATATTAAAGAGATCTTCAGCTTAACAGACTGAAAATATAACAAGAACTTAAATCCTGAAGATAAAACCTGGCAAATACAAACTAAAGTAACTCTATTTAAAAAAAAGGCAACACAAACTAATAAAGATGAACAAAAATGAAACTAATAAAGATGAATGACCATTAAGTGAAAGTATAATGGGGAATAATATATTATTTTTTTTTAGTTACTTAGCTTCTTTAGTTTGCAATTCAACTCTAGAGGGAGAAGGGTGTTTAGTTCCAGCTTAGTCCATGGGATGAAATGTAGCATAAAACAGACAAAAGAACAATCACAGGTTTGCTGTGTGACCACATATGTGCTGGGCTGCATGTCAGATTTTCAAGGCAAGACATGGAGGTGAACAAAAATGAAACAAAATGGCAATTTGTTTAGCAAAACTGGCCATGTTAGGCTAACTTGGTGTACTAAATAAATACTTTTTCTTCTTTTTTTCTTTTAGAGAGGAGAAATACAAAGGGTCTTACCAATCTAGACAGACAGTCATAGAAGCATAGGATAACTGAGGATGGAAAGGACCTCTGGCATCATCTGGTTCAAACTCAGCTAGTTTAGTTTAGATGGGGCTGCTCAAAGATTTTAGTGAAATGTTTAATAAAGTCCTGTTTACAAAAGATGGAGAGGATGAAGTCTGTAAAGTAACTGTAAGGTAAGTATGGATCTTACTATAGAAATAGTAACAATAGGCAATGATGAAAAGGAAAATCTAAGATGGAGGGACATTCTTCCAGGACGAACCAGAGGACCAATATTTTCAAATATCTTAATTCATGGGACAGTGCTAATGAAAGCTGGCCATGACACAAAGTTTAGAGGCATCAAGAACAAGTAAAATAGTGTATGCCTTCAATGAATGGAGTAGTAGAATGTATTTTATAGCACAAAAAGTGCATGGTCAGATATTCTGGGACTAATAAAAGTGTTTTAAAATGAATTGCAAGTTATTTGCAAAAATATAAAGAAAATTCTGATTATTTCACAGGACTGTGAGCCACCCATATGGTTAAGCTGTTAAAAGTGTTAAGAATGGGGAAATCTGTGTAAGTTGTTTGCTGATGGCTTCATAGATGGGGGAGTCCAACTTTTAAGTAGCTGCTAGACCAGGTAATATTTTCAGCCTATGTATAAGTAAGGGCCATTGGTGATGGATTTGGTTGAGAAGAGGGAAACCACACTGGGTAAAATAAAATTCCTGACTGACCATGAGGAGCTGTTAAAAGTTGTTCTTGTGACATGCTCTCTAGATACTTCTTACTAAGCATATACTTATGAAGGATCTGTGAAACTACTCCCTTGCTGGAGTAAGGATTTGAAATAAATCTGATCCATGGCAAACAGTGCTAAAGGGAAGAAAATGTATACCACAGGAATTATATTAGTGACTTAGTTATCAGCCTTCACAGAGATGTTGAAAGCTACAACTATTCTGCAGCTGGGCTGCTTATACATTAACTGGACTTTTCCTACAGTGAGAAAAATCTCAATTTTTGTTAGAGTTGGAGCAAATTTCATTTCAGCTTATTTCAAGAATTCCTGAGGTATAAATGGAACATACTTGTTCTTTCATGATATTTAGATACCCACTCCTGGCAGTTAGTAGAAACAAACATGCATCCTGAGACAGTGGAGTTGCCTTTTTTCTAATCACAATATGACATCAGAATTGCTTTTCATGATGGCTCAAATAAGGTTGTGGTAAAATCATGTTAGTGTTCAATAACATCCTCAAGATGAAGAACTATGCGTAGCGACAATATTTGGGTTGCCGTTTCAAGGAATTTCACTCCATACCGGATCATATCAAGAACATAAAAGGCCTTGATAAGAGCAATCGTTTTGATTAGGTAAAATTAATAAAAACCGAAGTAAATGTCTGACATATATGGTGGTTCAAACTACTCGTATGCACAGAGGTCAACAACTGTAAGGCAGCATAGTGAGTAGAAAATAACAGGGGAAAGATTTCACAAAAACGTCCACAGAAGACATTAAAACATGATTAGAACAGCTACTCTATTGGTATGTGGGAGATTTCTTCAAGAATAATGAAGAGCTTGTGAGGTATGATCAAGCTTAATTTGGATTGTACTTAAACCTGTGGGGATATTTCAGATTTCTCTGTATTGAGTAGCAGTGAAAGAAACTGAAATCCGTGCAAAAAGTGGAGTGTCTGTGCAGAGGATTCAAAGAATTTGCTCACCTTAGACACCGGCAAACGTAATTATAAAAATATCCCAACAGAAAACAGATATGTGCAGATCACAGGAGCTTTGGATCAGGCATAGAGGACTAGTTTTACAGAAGGTAGAAAAGCAGACAAATGGAATAACAAAACCAATTGGGAAAACAGACTGTTTGTACAGCTCCATCTAGGAATGTTTCCACCTTAGATCTTCTGTTTCTGCACTGAGTGCCTTAATCGCACAGAAGCGTTTCGTCCAACCTTGTCGATACATGTGGCCTCTGGCAGCAAACCGGCTCCACTCTCAATCAGAGGGAAAGATGCCTCCTCTATCCCACTCTCTGCTACCTGGGGTTTTCCTTGGACTTCTTTCAGCTAAACGCTGGGTAGCTCTGATCCTACTTAGCTTTTGTGATCTGAGAAGATCACAGCCTGAAGTGGTCTGAATAACTTCAGGTCCCAATGTAAACGGATGTGTGGCAACAGTGTGAAAGCTAATGGCAAATATTTCCAGTAGACTCTTTTGGTGTTCTCCTTTATCAATAAAAAATAAAATATGCATGTAAACCCCCTGAAAATCTCTTTCTCTTCCCCCCCAAAAGACTGCTTTGCTCAAAATGCTGTCTTTCACAAATTTAGAGAAACTGCTGCAGGCGTTAATACCACCAAAACAAACGAAAACCCCAAACCAAACCAAACATCACTCATGTACCCCCCCAAAAAAAACCCTAAAAAAACTGGGAAAGCAGAAATCTTTTTCTGCTTTTTTCTTCCTAAATGGGGAAAGACTGTCATTACCAATTAAAGACTGCAAGATGTATAATACATGTGAAACTATTGCATGGTTCTCCAACAGTTAAAAAAATCCCAGGTGGGAATACATCTTAAAGGGCTGTACTTGTTGTTGAGGGGAATTCACAGAACCGCCAGGCAATGAATTAGAAGAGCACTACTGAGTTCAGTTTCCCTTCCCTGAGAACCGAAACAAAGTAAAACTGTTATGACTCATAAATAATTAATTTTCATAGAAGAGTGGATTGGTTTTAAAATTAAATCCACAAAGCTTAAATTCTATTAATGAGTTAAAATGCTATCTTCCTTCCAGAAATGATTGGGCATTTTCTGGTGGGACACTTTTTAAGTCAGGAAGCTCAGATTCACTGAATCGAAACATGTTGATATCAAGAAAACATTTGTCAAAACTCAGCAGATTTCTGATGGGGGGGGAAAAAATACCCTGGCTTTCTGCCAGTTTGCCTGATTGCCTTCATCACTGTATGGCTTCGTTCCCTGACAGGGAATTTTGGAGCTAGATCTCTCTAAGCGCCTATTCTCTTGCATTTAATAGTATTAAGCTCTCCTCTGCCAGTTCAGCTTCAAGGCTTGCCATTGAGGAAAGCTGAGTGCTCAGGCAGCAAATAATCCAGAAAAGCAGTCAGCCAAGGAGATTTTCTCTCAGCAACCTGGCAGTCAAAGCACCTGAGTGTTTATTGAATGGGGAGCCAGAGAGCCTTCAGAATTGATGGGGAGTTCAAGAAACCAGAAAAGCAGGGTGTGAATTACCAGTACAGTCCCAAAGTCATTGCTCTTAATAGACCACTTCGTGTACTGCAGAAGTGGAAAACCTGCAAGTTTAAAACACCTCTTTGCTCTAAAATTTCAGAATCCTTAGCTGTCTGCCTGCGATTTTCAGGCAATTTCTAAGCCTCAGAAGCTAAGTTTTAAGAAAAAGCATCGTGTAATGTGTGATTCATACTGGAATCACAACCACTGGCTGTTAAGCAAGCAATACAGGAAAAGGTTGGGTTTTGTTGTGGGAATTGCTGTGCTGTCTCAGACCCATGGTTCACTGAGAACCAAAGGCAGTGCCTGAATTTGTGGGAATATGAGAAGCTACACTAGGCAAATGCATTATAGTCTATTCCCATGAACATAAGATTCTAATTTCTAGTAATTTAATATGAGATTAAACTTTGAAATAAAAAGCTTAATTTGCATTAACTATTATATCTTTGGATGATAGTGGATGCTAATCTTCCCCAGTATAACTGTTTGAAAGCCTCTTTAGTGGTGAAATTTATGGTCCAGTATTGAAAACTCTTATTTTATTTTTATTGGCTTTGAATTTTTTTATAGTTTTATTTTATCATTAAATAGAGTGACTAATTTTTAAAAAGTCTGTCCCAGATGACAATTCCACTACTATCATCAACAAGATCTTCATCAAAATTTGTAGACTGAATTTGGTCAGTACCGTGGAAAAAAGTGATTTTTCAAAACTGAAGCACTATTGAACTCCATCCCATCTTTGTTAATCAAAATATCCAATATCTGGATTTCCTTTTTATTTAACAGAACCAACACATACGTGGTAGTACGCACATAGCATGATTTGTCATACCTGAGTCAAACAGACCCTGAAACCTTGCTGTCGGTGTGGGCGTGTGCCTTACTAGTGGGTATAGGCTGATAACCAGTCCTGTACCGCAGAAGACAAGGGCTGCACAACCTTTTCTGTGAATGTGAGGAAAGTCACAATTGCTCAATCTAAATTAAAATTTTGCTGACATTTTGGCTGTACTCTCCTAAACTCAAAATAGCTCAGCATTTCCTGTGGTTAGCCCCTTTTAAAACCTGCCTCTATAAAATTGTTATCTCCTTTTTAGTGTCGTTACACTATATAAAGTTATATATAACTATTGCTTTAGCAGAAAACCAGCCAAGAACAGTCCAGGAATGGCTTAAGGTAAATTTTCAAAAGCCTGAATGGAAGAGAGTCTTTTGAAAATGCCATTTAGATTTCAACAGAAGAATGAAGCTATGAAGCTAATAATTAGTTTGTACTAATTTTTGTAAGTAAATGTGTAACAGTTTTGTTGTTTTCAGCAGTGAGAACACAAGCGTATAATGAACTTAAAACTGGCTTTTTTTGTACAGTGACTTGAGAGAAATGTAAAAATTCTACTTGGTGCTTTTTCCCTTAAATTGCAAATTTGCTGACTAATGGGGCACAGAACAGAACATCACCAAGGCTTGTCCAATTTAACTTCAGCATTATATTTCACCAATGAAACCTGATAGGCTGATAGACTAAGGGATTTGGGGATAAGTCATGGGGGACTCTTTTTCATAACAGGCTTTCTTCAGAAATCAGGAGGCTCCATCACTGAGGCGTTAGCCCTCCAATCTGTTAGGATGTGATCCTTATATCAGTATCTCACAGCTACGTGCATGGCTTCTCCTTGTTTCACAAGAAATCAAGTAAAGACACATTTATTAGCAGTTCATTTTGAATAGCAGTCTCTCTTGAAAGTACCACCCAATCTAAAAATCACCCTTCTCGAATGCAATCCTACTATGACACAGGCTGGAGGAGTTCCTCAGGCAAACCACACTGGGTATTGGCTCTGTTCAACCATCTCCCTGTTAATCTTCAAAAGCATGCCTGCAACTGAATTCCCGTTGTTGCCTGAAAAGTTCCCTCCTCGATGCAAGTTTCTGGTTTGCTGAATTACCTGAAATAGGCTGTTCAGTAGTCTGAACTTGGTATCTTTCTTCCCATCACAGGTTTTCAGTACACAAAACAGTTCCTGGGTGTCTGTGTGCAAGGAGCTATGTGATAAGCTTCCTTTTTACTATTCAGTAAAATACTTTACTGCAAATTGTGCTTACACTAAAGAAATCAAGCATGAGCTACAGTTAGATATTATCAACTTTAGTGTTCAATATAATATCAGTGGGACAAGCTGCGAGATAAACTGTAATGGAAAACGAGGGAATAAGGTTTTGCATCAGAGAATGATTTCTGTGAGTATGTATTTTGTAGAAGTTTTCTGGAAAATGACTGGTTTTCATCTAGGCTAGTTGAAATATGGTATGAACTCTTTACTCAGAAAAACCGGGTCATTGAAGGCTGTGATCTGTGTGAGAAATAAGCATGGTCTGGAACGACATGTCAGCAGAAGTCTACATGCAATGTGTGAAAATTTTGCAACCGTATCACTGCAGATAATGATCTCATCGGATGTTTGTTAGGATTAGGATTTGTCAGCACTTATATGGGAAATTTTTGGAGAAACCGAGGTAATAGAAAGTTGAAGCAGTGATATTGCAGTTAGCACTGATTCATTCAAGTCTGATCTACATGGAAAATTAATTCAGGCTGAGGTAGGATACAAAACAGTGATTGCAAATTAACTGGTTTTGACATCCTGAGCAGGTTAATCCCACAGAACTTTAGATATTTGCACTGAATTACTTATCTGGACTTCCTTTAAAAATCAATTTCATTTCTAGTATACGATTCATCTTATTCTAAAGGTAGAAGTCTAAAATAGGGCATATAAATCACATCCTCTGGGTGTCTCTATCTTTCTATTTGACTATAAAGATAACTCGTTTGATTATAAACATCTCAGCTGTAGATGTCTGAAGCTAAATGAGATGAATCACATCCTCTGACTCTAAAATAAGGGTCTTTATTCCAAATTACACACTTCAGAATTGAGAATATGGGCATCCACACAAGAAGTCAATCATAAATTCCAAATTAACCTCCCACGTTAAGGGAGGCCTTTTCATTGAGTTAAGGTCTTTTCATTGAGTTGATAGCATCCTTCTTATGTGAAGAGGCAAGATGAGATCCTGTGCAGTCATGGTTTCAAGGCTGCATTTAATCCATTACTACAGTTTATGTTGCGTAAAGGCATGAAACACTATGATAAAAAAAGTAAAATACCCATAATTAATATAGTCATATTCAGCTGGCAGTATAGCTAGTCAGGCTTAACAAGATAGTATCTACTCTAATTTGCCACTTCCCAATATTCATAAATTCCTACTAAATTGCCTTACTGTGAAACATTGCTGCTTTTCTTGATTGATAATAGGAGTTCAGAGAAAATGTGATTTATTGATGTGAAAAAGCAACTTCCCTTGATGAACCAGATTCCTACTTAACTTCTTGTCCCATTTATTGGTGTTCTGGTTTTGACTGGGATAGAGTTAATTTTCTGCTTAGTAGCTGGGACTGTGTGTTTTGGATTTAGTATGAGAATACTGTTGATAACACACTGATGTTTTAGTTCTTGTTAAGTGCTGCTTATTCTAAATCAAGGATTTTTCAGTTTCCCATGCTTTGCCAGCAAGCAGATGTACAAGAAGCTGGGAGTGACCACAGCCAGGATGGTGGATCTGAACTAGTCAAAGGGATGTTCCATACTATAGAATGTCATGCCCA
>NW_009633084.1:0-27910 GCF_000690535.1 Cariama cristata | reverse complement strand
CGTCGCCGGCGCGTCAGCGAGGTGGGTGAAGTCATGGCCTGGCGCTTTGATAAGTGGTGCCATTCCCTCCTGTTTGCTCCCAGTGAGTCAGCAGGGGTCTGTTATTGTTACTAAATAAGAGTCATATTTATCATGGTCATAGTTTCAATGAGCTGTAAGCACAGAGCTGGTTGCAGGCTGCATGTTGCTTTCGCCTCTGGAGCAGCAGGGTTCTCAGTGGAGCTGCCTGCATAGCAGAGAAACAACATAGGGACCTCAGGAGTTTCTTTTTGAGCTGTTTAATCTAAATAGGCCATGAGTCACTTTGTATGTATTGGCTCTGTGTAGATCTTCACTGAGAGAAATGTGTTTCCTCTGGAACTGGTGCGTGAAGTACCTGCCGCTGTAGAGATGAGCTTCTCTGAAACTGAAGGTATGAGACGCAGTTTCATCTCAGCCACAAACTTTTTTTGCAGACTAGCGTTCACGTATTTTAAATGCAAAGAATCCCAGTATAAATGACGGCAGTCTTTCACAAGTTTTTTATCAGTCCCGTGTTCAGAACGGACTTCTTCAAAAAGTACAAGGAATGACACAAACACAAGGTGTGGTCTTCATGGGGATTTTATTATCTGAATTTTTGTGGTGTTAAAGCTCAGGATTATACGGCCTCCAGTGTTCTCAAATTTAGAGGAAGTCACAAATGCAGAATATAGGAAACTGTGTTTATATAGCACCGACTAAAAGAAGGAAATCCTTGAAAACCTGGAAGTTCAGGGATCACTTCTCCAAAGTGATAGAAGAAGATCATAGGCTCAAAGATTTATGTTAATGAACTTTAAGGTCATAAGGGTTTGTTAAAATCATCTTGGTTAGTTTGTGTAGCCCAGGCCACAGGATCAAAGTGATTCCTGTATTAAATTTGTAACTTCTGGCTGACGCCATGAGTTCCTGCAACAGGGATTACTAACAGTCACTGTTAAAAGTTAGGGATCTCATTTTCAGTTTCACTGTTTAGCTTAGCTTTTTGCCACTGGATCATGTTACAGTTTGCCTGCTGTTTGAACAGATTCTTTACTACAAAAAGATTTCTCCTTGCAGAGTTCAAGATTATTAATCTCAATTTATTTTTAAGAGGTTATACAGCTCATACTTTTAAAATTTCTTTCCCAATGACTTGTGTGCATCTTTTCTCAACCTTTTCAAATTTTCCCAATATTCTTTTTGAATTATGAACACCGAAAATAACCTTTACTATTGCTGAATATACAGTGGTAAGTCACATTGCTATTTCTAACTGATATCCCCACTTAATTAAACCAGAGAAAGACTGATACATGAATCATTCAAAAAGGGTGTAATGTTTAATTGGTTATCCACTGTAACCCTGTATGGTTTTCTTAGCGTTATTACTTCTAACATAACATTCCTACATCTTACATTCATTGACCTATGACTATGACCAAGCATTTGACCACACTAAAGGAAAGTTACAAATGAACTGAGGCTATTAAGCAACCCAGGTCACCCTGGTAATTAATTAATCTGTATCATGATTAGTTTCTGATTTCTCTGCTCTATGCAATGATAAATACTGGATGATTCTTGTTCATAATTAATGTGGCCCTCAAAGCAAGGGTACGGTGAAGTTATTATCAAAACAGAATTACAAGATGAAAGGTACTAGCGTGAATCTGATAAAATCTCAAGAACTCTGGAAGTATGAAATTTGCTGTATGGGGTCACCGGTAAGAGAAAAATAATTCACATAGAGAAAAATCGCTGTATGCTACAGAAAGATTCATGTAGTTAAATCAGGTTTTTTCCTAAGAAAAATTGTCAGCTGAGGAAGGAATGCCAGCTTTTATTATGTGTTTTCTTTCTGTAAGATCACAAATACAGTAAATATTTGTATGTTTTTGGACTATCTGATGCGGTACTCAGCTGCTTAGAGCTATACAAAAAAGAAACTGCTAATCTCGGTATATCCTCAACATGCATAAGGTTTTATCAGACCTGAGGGCCATATCTGAGTAATTAAAGATTCCTTTGACATAGAAATCTAATTCAGCTTCCAAATACAGTTTATGTTTTAGCTAGACTGTCTCTGTTAAGAGGACAAAATAATTTTACAGGTCATGTGTTTCTTTGATGTGATCTTGCTTATAAAATATAACTTACCAAATCAGATGAGAAGCCTTGAGCTGGCTTTAGCTTTAACAAGTCCACCCTCAAAATCCCATACTCATAAGTGATACAATGCAGCCTTCTGTGTTCAGGTGTACATTTGAAATACCTTCCAAAATTGTCTCCAAACTTCTCCCCTCACCTCTTTGAAATTGCTGCTGTAAATTAGGAACTGCGAATGGGATTTGTCTCGCAGCCATACGGTAGACTGCATGGAAATGGTTGAGTTGCTCTCCATCAACCCTGAAGGGAGCTCCAAGTGACTTGTTGAGTTGTAGACGCCTATACTGTGAACACCTCAATCTTTGGAAATATGGCCAGGTGAAGAGTAGAGTCAGGACCCTGAATTTCAGGAGAGCAAACTTTCAGTTGTTTAAGGAATTAGTGAACAGGACCCCCTGGGAAACTGCTTGCGAGGAGCTGAGAAGAGCTTGCAGCTCTTTAAGGACATTCTTACGGCACAAGAGCTCTCAATTCCCATGTGTAAGAAATCAAACGAGGGAGGCAGGAGACCGGCATGGGTCAGTAAGGACCTCCTGGTTCAACTGAAGTGTAAGAAGGAAGTGCATAAGCAGTGGAACGAGGGCCATGTATCCTGGGAAGAATATAGGGATGCTGCTGCGATGTGTAGGGATGGGATCAGGAAAGCTAAAGGCACAGTTGGAGCTGAATTTGTCAAGGGATGTGAAGAATAATAAGAAGGGCTTCTACAGGTATGTTCGCCAAAAACGGAAGATTAAAGAAAGAGTACACACCCACACCCACCCACACCCACAGAGATAAGTAAGACAGGAGAAGTGGTGAAAACCAACATGGAGAAGGCTGAGGTACTCAACAATTTTGGGGGGCTCAGTTTTCAGTGGTAATCTCTGTTCCTACATCTCTCAAGCCCCTGAAACTTAAGGCAGGGACTGAGGAAATGAAGTCCCTCCCATCATAAGTGAAGATCGGATTCAAGACCACCTGAAGAATCTGAACATATGTAAGTCCATGGGGCCCAACGAGATGCTTCCTAGGGTCCTGAGGAAATGGGCGGATGTAGCTGCCAAGCCACTCTCCATCATATTTGAAAAGTCATGGCAGTTAGGTGAAGTCCCCCATCACTGGGAAAAGGGAAACATCATGCCCGTTTTTAAAAGAGAGGACCCTGGGAACTACCGACCGTTCAGCTTCACCTCTGTGCCCAGTAGGATCATGGAGCAGATCCTCCTGGAAGACGTGTCAAAACATATGGAAGACAGGAGGGTGATTAGAGACAGCCACCATGGCTTCACCAAGGGCAAATTGTGCCTAAATAATGGGGTGACCTTCTACGATGGAGTGGCTGTATGAGTGGACAAGGGAAGAGCTACAGATATCATCTACCTGAACTTCTGTAAGGCTTTTGATACGGTCCTATACAGCATTCTTGCCTCTAAATTGGAGAGATTTGGGGTTAATGGATGGGCTCTTAGGCAGATAAAGAATTGGTTGGATGGTTGCATCCAAAGAGTTGCAGTCCATAGCTCAATGTGCAAATGGAAATCAGTAACAAGCAGTGTCCCTCAGGGGTCCATACTGGGACCGGTACTATTTAATATCTTCATCAATGACATAGACAGTGGGATTGAGCGCACCCTCAGCAAGTTTGCAAATGACAGACTGCAAGCTGAGCTGTGCAGTTGATTCACTTGAGGGAAGGGATGCCAACCGGAGGGACCTTGACTGGCTTGAGAGGTGGGCCCGTGTGAACCTTATGAAGTTCAGCAAGGCCAAGTGCATGGTCCTACACATGGGTCAGGACAATCCTCAGTATCATTACAGGCTGGGGGGTTAATGGATTGAGAACAGCCCTGCGGAGAAGGACTTGGGGGTACTGGTAGATGAAAAGCTCAACATGACCCGGCAATGTGCACTCGCAGCTTGGAAAGCTGACTGTATCCTGGGCTGCACCAAAAGGAGCGTGACCAGCGGTCGAGGGAGAGGAGTCTCCCCCTCTACTTCGCTCTCATGAGACCCTACTTGGACACTGCATCCAGCACTGGGAATCTCAGCACAAGAAGGACATGGACATGGTCCAGAGGAGGGACACAGAAATAGTCAGAGGGCTGGAACACCTCTGCTGTGAAGACAGGCTGAGAGAGTTGGGGTTGTTCAGCCTGGAGAAGAGAAGGCTCCAGGGAGACCTTCTAGCGGCCTTTCAGTACTTAAATGGGGTTTATAAGAAAGACATAGAGAGTCTTTTTCACCAAGGCCTGTAGTGATAGGAGAAGGGGCAATGGTTTTAAACTGAAAGAGGGTGGGTTTAGATTGGATGTAAGGAAGAAATTTTTTACGATGAGGGTGGTGAGACACTGCAACAGGTTGCACAGAGAAGTTGTGAATGCCCCATCCTTGGAAGTGTTCAAGGCCAGGTTGGATGTGGCTGTAAGCAACGTGGTCTAGTGGAAGGTGTCCCTGCCCACGGCAGGGCGGTTGGAACTGGATGGTGTTTAAGGTCCCTTCTATGATTCTATTTAGTGAAATGAATCCAAGCCCATGTAATAGTAAAGCTATTCAATGTATTTTCATCATAGCATCTTCTCTCACATATATGTTGTCTTTTATCTCTGGTACCCATAAAATACGGGACTGAGTCCTCAACCCTTATGTGTTCCCTCCAAATGGATATGGTAAAACCACCAGATGACAACAGCTCTGCAGTAAAGCTGACAAAGGAATTTGCCCTCCAGAAGCTCTAGGACTGTAAGCTGTGAGGTGCCTAAGTGGCTTAAGGAGTTTCAACATATTATGAATATTGGGCATGTTCTTTTAGTGCTGATTTTTATTCATGCTTGCACGTCTTTTCAGATAGTGCTGAGAAGTATATGTAGGCTCACTGAGGACTCACTTCGTGAACTCCTACGGAGTTTCACCATGATGTGTATAAGGACTACGGGAATTTCCTTTAGAAACTGAATATAGACATCACTTGTATTCTGCAGGTTTACTGATAAATTGCTCAGTTCAATATCCTCTCTTTGGCTTATGATTAAGCCTGTTGCACAGCAATATCTTTAGGTGAGAACTGAAACCCAGACCACTGCTTCCTTCCACTACCTGGCTCACAGGAACATACAGTGCCCAGAGAGGTGGCAAATGCCCCATCCCTGGAAACATTCAAGGTCAGACTGGATGGGGCTCTGAGCAACCTGATCGAGTTGAAGATGTCCCTGCTCATTGCAGTGGGGCTTGGACTAGGTGATCTTTAAAGGTCCCTTCCAACCCAAACTATTGTATGATTCTATGATTTCTGTGTCTATGCTTGGCAAGATTGCACGGATAAGAAGTCTTTATTCTGCCTGGTGAGAACTGTGTGTTCTAGCCACAGAGGAGACAGGAAGCACAGCATGAAGTATGCTGCTGTAATATGTATCAGAAAACTCTTTGCAGTCTGGAAGTCCATAAAAAACCCACGGATCTCAGGATTTTAAACCCTTTGTCTCTAAAATCAGTTCTTATTAACAAGGTCTTTCATAGGGGGAAGCATTTGTTTTGAACAAAATTCACAGAGTCAGCTTGACGTATTCTCTCCAACTTCAGCATTTGTAATTTTGTATTCCTTCTTCCAGAACAATAAAGTAGGAGAATTCCATGAATCTGCACAGAAAGATCTTTATTAGCAGATATAACATTTCTTTTATTGCAGGACAATACACTTACTAAATTTACACTGATATTAGCAACCAAGCAACCACTTGGTAGCTGACTATGCAAATTGAATCATGATTTTCAAACTAGGTCTCCGCACAGTCTTAAAATTCCTCTCTCAGTGTCTCAGACATTTATTCCCATTCTTAATAATGCTTCAAAAACCTACTATGAGAATTCTTTATTGTTGCAGGTATCCTCCAACTGAGTGCAATGACTTTGACCTCAGTATTATTCTGTAAAAGGTCACCAAGTTTACCGTAACTGCATCAGAGAGAAAGGAGGACAGTTAGGGATCTCTGCGTCTGTTAACAGTTCCATTTGCATCTTCTTTCTTTTTTACTTGGCTTGTCTGGTTTGTGCTGCCACCATTTATGGTATGACAGAACACAAAATTTATGCCACGTTAACTGTCATTTAGCATGTATTTTTTCAATAATACATAGATATGTTTTGCTGACCTTACAGAAAAATGCCAGCACGAGACCAGTTTTTACAATGTATGGCCAGATGGGATTTGTATTTTCCACAGCTTGTACCTGCCCATGTGCTGGAGAAGTCAGCTGCTGTCTGCTATTTCCTCAATTCTCAAGCTATAGAAAGTTACCCCCAAGTCAAACTTTTGTACCCCTTAAAGCTCAGATTCTTGTGATTTGTCCACATATGCTGAAAGGCTTTGTCGTGTTTCTCTACCACCTCTGAATGAGGTAGTGTAAGTACTAAAAACAGTTAGTAGTGAAGTCTGCCATTTCTCCCTGGGAATGCTCTCAAAGTACCTGAGCTAATACCTCTGCCCTGCACTACAGTGTGCAGTATAGACATAACCTAGAACTGTAGGTTCTGCAAAAATATCAGATTAATTTAATATGCTGTATGCAGAATACTCTTTCTGTAAGATAGCACTGTAGGACTGTAGGATAACCATAGGCAAGACTGGGATAAAGACATTGATAAACTAGAACAAATTCAGGGGAGAGCTGCCAGGATGGTCAGGGCTGAAGCACGTGGCCTGTGAGGAGAGTCTGAGGCAACAGGGCTGGAGAGGAGTTGGCTTCAGGGGAACCAACAGCAGCCCTGGTACCTACAGGGAGGTCATCAAGAAGACAGAGCCAGGCTCTTTACCAAGGTGCACAGCCACAGGTGGAGAGACAATGGTCATAAACTAAGGTGGGGGAAGTACTGATTGCATCTAAGGAAAATAGTTTTCATTCTGAGAGTAGTTGAGCACTGGAGCAGAGGCCTAGAGATGTGCCCTCTCCATCTTCAGAGGTTTTGAAGAAGAGACTGAACAAAGCTGTGAGCAAACTGGTCTGACCTGACAGCTAACCTTGCTTTGAGCAGGAGGTTGGACTGGAGATCTCCTGAGGTCCCTTCAGACCCGGATGGTTCTGTCATTCTCAGGGACTCTGTGTACAAATACAGCAAGAAGGTTAAAAATTTTTATATCAAGGAAGCAAAATGTCAGAATTCCAGTCAACCAAGTAAAGAAAATCCTCAGCCAGTTGTACAGTCAATGACCTTTCAATTTAACACAGATAATTTTTTTTGTGATGGGATAACTGAGGCCCAAGGAAACAGCTTTGGGTGTCAATGAAACACTTATTCCTCATCATCTCTATATTTCTGATAAGGAGGCTGGCTGTAGTTTTATTTTTCTGAGAAAAAAAAAAAAAAATCTGTTGAAAGCCCTGGCGGGGGGCGTGGTGGGAAGCTGAGCTTTTATCACAGCCTCTGCATGTAGAGAAATGTAGGAACACTAAGCTGTCAGGTCTTGGCAAAGAACCAGACTAATGTGAGTGCTCTGAATATTAGAAACACTTTGCATTGTAGATATTGTGAGATTTTCCTGAGGCTACAGAAGAGCTTATTCCTGAATCTAGTCACTCTAGGGTTAGTTTTAGCAATGTTTTATTTATGTGGGATGCATAACATGTCCCTCAAATCTGACTTGCTTAACATGACATTTATTATACTTCCAGTTCTTTACCATCTGGCACAATCTCAGGCAGCCAAAGAGATTTTGCAGCTGCTTTTATAGTAGCATTAAGGGTTCATAGTCCTTTTGCTGCAGTGCTGTAAAAGACGTGCAGATTCACAGTTACTGAAGTGGTGGGACAAGAGAGAGGAGAGGTCAATTAGCGCACAAGGGTAGGCAGTCAGATACAGAAAATAAAATTTCAGGTAGAACAGTTTTTGTATAATAGCTTCTTGTATACATCAATGTAGGAAACCTTAAAATACATAAGCGTAGGTATCATAATTCATAACTATGAACTGCCTTTTTTTTTAAATAAAGTAAACTTGGTTATGTCCCTGGAGTCTGAAGAATCTCTTGGGATTCTCCACTGTGTTCAGAAAAGATCTATCAGCAGTTCATAGCTCGACAAAGGCACAATATAGTAAACTTCACCAGTAATTAATGTTAGCTTAGTGAAACACATGCTAAAAGCCAAACACTTTGCCTCTTGATCTTTTTGTAGCTGCCCCTAGATCACTCTCTTTATGGAAAAACAGCATAAATAAATAAAATTAAATTTGTTATATGAAAACCAATCTTCTCTAAGCTTGGGAACTGTTTAATATGATAAGGTTGTTCATTTTTAAATATTCACCTTACAAGATTGTTGAAGAAGATTAATCCAGGTTTGGATCCAGCCAGAATACCAAACAGTTGTATTTTCCATGTAAAATAACTAGCTTCCAAATGACCACAGTTTATCCCCAGATAAAAAATGCATCAAGAACGGCAATAAGGCTGCATACAGCAAGTATCCTTTAAAGGAGAGATCTAATTGCCATCTACCTGAAGAGAGGTTATAAAGAAGAGCAACACAAGCTCTTCTCAGAGTCGTACAGTGGGAGGACAAGAGGCAACACTTGGAAGTTGCAGCAAGGGATATTCTGATTGAATATAAGGAAAAAGGTTTTCACCACGAGAGTGATTAAGCACTTGAGCAGGTTCCCCAGGGAGACAGTGTAACCTCCTTCTTTAGAGATTTTTGAAACTTAGCTGGATGAGGAGCAGGGCAACCGGATCTAACTTTGAAGTTATTGCTGCTTTGAGCAAAGAGTTGGACTAGAGACCTCCAAAGGTCCCTTCTAAACAACATTTATCTTTGATTCTATAATTAATTAAGCCCATATTGTTTTATTTGCATCCAAAGGTCCTTAGAGATTTAAAAGTGCAGCAGAGAGAGAACAAAGTTCAACCATTTGCATAGCTAAACATATCGTGTGCTTCTATGTCACTATAAAAGGAGTATATTTAAATACTGCCTGACATGTCAAATATAGCAATTAGGCACATGTTGCTGTATCGTGTATGACTGAAACTGGACAGAATGTAACTTCTCGTAAATAATTAACTCCCATGTACTGCTTCAAAATCCCTGATTTGCATGAAGACATCGTGGGGCGACTTCTATGGTGAGAGCAGGCATGCTGTGCTGCCACAAGGCCAAAGAGGATTCTGCATAGCTGAATATATAAAGAAAAATTGCAATAGTACAAACACCATGCAATATTCTGTGCTTGTTTTCCATGTTGCACTTCTCCTAATATTAAAAAAAAAAAAAAATTGCTAAATTTGGGGTTGGAAAACTTAATTGATAGTGTGTCCCCACTGTCTTGTTTTCTATGGTTCTTGTTTATTCCTTCATAATAGCTATTTCAGTTTTCCGTAGAGTATCCAGTTAGTTGAAGAGCAGAATTATTCATCAAATGTGTGTTAAGAAATCATTTTAGAGCAATTTAGGCTTTCTTTTCTGGCACTGCTGAATCTAATGCTGTCTTTCCTTAATTCAGTTTATCTTTCTTTGGTGTTTGGAGAATTTTTCAGAGTTGATTTACCTCAAATCTTCAAATCTTCTGGTAGGAGAAAACCACAAAAATTTCAACTTGGTGAAGTAACATAACCTGACGTAAATGAAAATGACTGAAAATTATAAAAGTAGGTTCATATTCCACGAAGATTAACCTTATGTCCAATCTTCAAATGTCAGAAAGAACAAACTGTTTATGACAACTCTGGCCGTCCTAGCGTAAGATGATCCTTCTGAAGAGTGGCTATTAATTTTCTGTGTTTGTAGAGCACACACAACATCAGAAGCCCAGTTTGGTCAGCTGCCAAGTACTATTATAATATATGTTAAAGGAATGCCCATGGTGACTGTGAAAAAAGAGAGTTGTTTATTTTATCAAGAGTTGTTGTGAATGCAAAGGCAATTATTGGATTCTAGAGTGGAAAAAGTTTGTTGTGTGATTTGGGAAAGCTTCCTCTTAAGAGAAGCAGTGACTCAGAAAACACTGCTTATAGCTTCTGTAATATTGTCACCAAAGCTGTTCACCTACTGAAGGTAAATTATGTAATATAAAAATACGTAGAATTTTCAGAACTTGTATTAAGTACCTTTGTATGAAAAACTAAAAACAGATATAGCCCAAGCTAGGGTTGGAAACAAATTTATTAGTATTTCCACATAGGATGGTATTTAAGTCCTGGCTAAAAGAGACATGCTTCTTTTGAGTTCTCATGTTGTGCAGACCAAAGGCTTAAACAACATTTTCTGTTCTCATCTACATTTTATGTATTGGCAAGTTCACTTGCTGCATCTTTTCTAGAAGAAAGCCTTCAGCCCTTACTTTTTTCCTCAGGATCAAGCCCACACAACTCATTATTGCATTGCAACCTTAGACTGTAAATGCCTCAGGGTAGGAGGCGTCTCTCTTAGTGTAGTACAGTTATCCTACAGAGCAGGGCACTGATCCAAGGCATGCTGAAAATAGCACGACAACAATAACTAATCACTTTCTGGTATTTCTTTGTTAAAGTTCTGCAATTGTTTTAAAGGAAAGCTGGTTTACATCTTTCAGCAGACTGCATTTTGGTCCCCTCACCAAACATGGCTGGAAGTGACATTAATATAAGTTGTGAAATATATCATTCTGCACTGTCCTATATTGCACCAAAAGAGAGGTAATTTTTAAAGCATGCTAGGAATGTGTAGTTTGGCACAGCCATGTGAGGCATTCACTTTCAGGTCTTTCTTCAGGCAGTGCAAGTTGTTAGTAGGTCAGAAAGTTGATCATACACTGATAGAATCCATGTGTCTTTCACGACCAGGGTGCGTGCTTCTAGTAAGAGCTGGTTCAACAAAATTTGTTGTGTCTTTCCTGTCTTTCCTTGGCTATAGTTACAAGAAAGCAGCATTGTTTAATTAAGAAAGCACATCAGTGGAGTTCATAAATAAATCTATGAACAGATTTTCCTGCCAAGTCTATTCTTTAATTCATATTTTCCTGGGTTTTCTCCTGGATTTAACAAGGTTTTTCACAGAAACTTTCTTAGGGCAATTTGCTGCCAATATATTGCAGCACCAGTAGAGAGCTGACTGACTTGAACAAGATACAATCACCTCTTCATAATGACATGCATGATTACCCCTGCAAATCATGTAATTATGATAAAGAGTCGAAAGGGAAGAAGGTAATTTATTTACGTACTGTCCAGAAACATTCAGTCTCTTGATGTGGAGCAAAACCTGAATCTCAATATGGAAGTCTTTTGAGTTACTGCAACAAGACCAATCTGAGTTAACCAGGAAGGAATCAAAGAGGCTATTAATAAAGCAGTGCTGGGAAAAGTGCTACAGAGCACTGTGCTGCAGTATATATTTATACTATGTTATAAAGGCTTCATTTATTTCAAAATTAACATCTTTAAAAAGCAGCAAATTTTGTTTGGGAGAAAGCAACCCTCAAACTGAGTTTCCGAGTGATCTGGACCTATCGAAATCTTGTGAAATAACAACAGCCGAGCCTTCTGTTTTTCAGCTCAGCCAAAAAGGAAACTTTAAACATAAACAGCACAAAAGCTTTGGCACTAAGAATCTGTAATTCAGCACTGAGCCAGCTATTGAATCCCCCATACAATATTTTTGTACTTGGATTTATTTCTCCTAACACCTAGATACCCCATGAGGGCTTGAAACACTGTTGATGCTTGGTGCCCTACAGACCCATGGCATAGTCTTTTCTCCGAAGAGCTTACAGAACCAACAGCCAAGCAACATGGGCTTGTTTTGTCTTTATTCTCTGAGTACAGATGGTGTTCAGTTCTGCTAAGTTAAAATAAATATCAGAACTTAAATATAACAGCTACATCCTCCAGAGAAGTGATTGCATAAATATGCAGAATTTACAGCCTTGCTTTCATATTAATTCTAACCACATCTCATTTACATCATCAGGCACTGTTTTCCCATTATTATCTTTCACTACCAGTTTCATTTCAGACAGCAAAGCCAGCTTCAGACACATGCCAGCTCTGTGATAACAAAACATCCATGGCTACCTCTGTAGTCTATGACAGAGCTGTGAAAAGCTGTGCTTACCCCTCCAGCTGCCAGCAAGGAAAAGGGAGAAGGTGTTTGAGATGAAGATTCAGAGGCTGCCAGTGACTGACTTCTACTTTCCCAGTCTGTTCAAGGCAGAAAGAGCATGCCCAGCTCTTTCCCATGAGTTTTCTAGCCCAGGTCTTCTCCTTCACCTGTTCATCTTCTTTCCCATGCCAGGAAGCGCTTAGTCTCAGCCAGGCATCTGCCCTCACTCCTTAGGATGACAGTATTCAGATTGCCTGCAATGACAGTAACCTTGAACTATCTGTATCTGAAAAACAGGGGGTTTATAGGTATCTTCTGGTTTAAGTGCTTAACAGTTGTTAATGTTGCTTCCACCCTGTAGCTATAGCGCCACTCAAAAGCATCATGGAAATACCCAATGCATCATTTTTTTTTTCCTTTTGTCATGTTACAAGACATTTTCTGATTTGCAGTTGGGGAGCATGCAAGGTTTCTGTAAAAGAAAGGGTCAGGAAGGAGGCTGAGGTCATAAGTTTTTTCAGTTACATGTAGTTTTCTCTACAGACTGCATGACCTTTACCTTTGGCAATGGAGCTCAAAATGGTTCCTACAGAAGTCCTTAGTACTTGTACTCCAGTGGTATCTAAAGCCATCAGGATCCAGACTTTGCTAAATGCAGTATAAACTTGTAGTCTTTGCCCTAGGGAACATTCACTTTCCATCTTTCCACACCCTCATTGCATACTCTGCCCCAAGGCAGAATAGAAGCAGTGAATGGTAGCTGTAATCATGACTAGCTGTTATGTGAACACTTTCCACTGCAAACTCTGTGGATGCCAATACTGATTTCTTTTCAAACACAGTACTAATTTCATGGCATTCAGCCGCTCTCAGTAATGACTAAGTCTGAATTGCAAACTAGGCTCTAGTCTCCACTCTTGCAATCATCTACCCATCCATTTTTTCTTCCTTTTAATTGACAAAGAGAGGTGGTGAAATTCCCATTCCTGGGCAACCTAATCTAATTTCCCTGTTAGCCCTGCTTCGAGCAGGGGATTAGGCTAGAGACCTCCAGAGATCTCTTCCAACTTGAATATTTCTTTGATTCTACATTTTATAAAAGTAAGTGTATTGGATGTCCATGTCCAGGTGTTGACAGCAGGGACGCTGCAGGGGTGGCCTCTGTGAGAAGAGGCTTCTGGGGGGCTGCCTCTGCGTCAGACAGAGCCACCTCCAAAATGGACCCCCCACAGGACACAGTGGAGGCAATCAGCTACACTGGTGGCACCTGTGGGAAAACATAGTTAAGAAAGGACAGAACCTAATATTAGCAGCTGAGAGGAGTGAGAAAAATGTGAGAGAAGCAATGCTGTAGACAGCAAGGTCAGCAAAGAAGGAGGAGGAGGAGGTGCTCCAGGTGCCAGAGCAGACATTCCCCAGCAGCCCATGGAGAAGACCATGGTGATGCAGGTTGTCCCCCTGCAGCCCATGGAGGACCCCGCTGGAGCAGGTGGATGTGCCCTAAAGGAAGCTGAAGCCCATGGAGAGTCCACACCAGAGCAGGCTCCTGGCAGGAGCTGTGACCCGTGGAGAGGAGCCCATTCAGGAGCAGGGTTCTTGCAGGACCTGTAGCCCATGGAGGACCCATGTTGGAACAGTCTGTTCCTGAAGGACTGTACCCCATGGAAAGGACTCACGCTGGAGCAGTTCTTGAACTCCAGCCTGTGGGAAGGACCCACCCTGGAGAGGTGGAAGGAAGGAGCAGCAGAGATGAAGTGTTACGGACTGACCACAACCCCTATTCCCCATCCCCCTGCACTGAACGGGGAGAGGGGAGGTAGAAGAGTTGGGAAGGAAGGAGTGAAGTTGAGCCTGGGAAACAGGAGGGAGTGAAGGAAAGGTGGTTTTAGTTTTATCTTTGTTTCTCATCATCCCGCTCTGTTTTTAATTGACAGTAAATTAAATTAGTTTTCCCCAAGTCGAGTCTGTTTTGCCCATGACAGTAATTGGCAGGCGATCTCCCTGTCTTTATCTTGAGCTGTGAGCTTTTTCATTTTATTCCTCTCCCATATCCTGTTGAGGAGGGGGAGTGAGGGAGCAGCTGGGTGGGGGTCTGGCAGCCAGCCAAGGTCAAACCCACCACAGCAGGTATTGAGCTTTGCAAGCAATTGCAGCCATGCCCTGATCACTTTAAGCACATGAACAACACTATAGAATTCATAGTGGCATTTGTACAAGTGCATAAAGGCATCAGGATGTGCCTTTTCACGACTGTACTAGACCTCCACCACTACCAAATCGCTTGAGCCTGTGCACAGCAGAGTTCAAAAAGTGTTACACTGCCATTCACGATATAAAATGCTAACACATAAAAATACATATGTCTCGTATGCTACAACTGTAGGCCTATACCTCTTATGAAACCATTGCAATGATGTTAACAGATTTCAAAGCCGGTATTTTTTGTATACAATGTTGAAGAAAATACAAGTGAAAGAAAATCTTGCAGCAAGGCTCTTCTGTTTACAGATACACAGACAACTTAAATCATTTACTGTCACTCAAACCATTTAATAATTTTCTAATTTAATTAGGAAACAATAAAACTTTCAATTATGAATTTAAGTTCATTGCTTTCATTTCTGATATTTTGGGTGAATAAATACAAGCATGATACATATATGTAATACAGACTACTTCTCAACAGGGTTAAGGAAAACAAGAAAACCCAGTAGTAAGGCAGTATTAAATGATGGCAAACCAGTTACTTACTCCAAACTGAAGGACTGATTGGTTTCACACACAAAGGTGAGCAGGAGTCATTGTTATCTCCCTTCCTCCACTGCAGCTATTTTCTTTCTAAGTTTTAATCCTCCTCTCTCATTAGTGTCCACTTTTTTCCCCAAAGGAGGAAAAAAAATACTTATGGTAGCACCGAGGATGGAAGGAATAAGGAAAGTACAAGCTTGGGAAAAGGCTGCGCACATTTACTAGTGAGTACTGTGTAGCATTTATCCTGCGTGTATTGGTAAAACCTGCTTTGAATGTTTCAAAACTAGGCACTTGAAGACCAAACAAAAGCAAAGCTCCAAAAACTTAGCAGCTGCAGAACAGAGTTACAGGCCCAGATTGACAACTAAGGAATTAGCAATGCCAAATGAAGTATGTCATGTTAGATTCGCAACATCAAATCTAGCCACCCCTGCTTGCAACATACACCAGTACTAGCTGCATGTAAAGAATAGGAAAAAACAGGAGATGAGTTGGTAAAAAAAGCTTGGATGGAAACATGACTTTTCCTGGGGAAGAGAGGGGAAATACTGTGTTAGTATTGATGTATGTAATGTGACAGATATGACAGCTGCTTGTCACACACCACAGACATGCAAGGTCCTACTGGAAGGAAACAGTGGCATCCTGGCTTGTATCAGGAATACTGTGGCCAGCAGGACTAGGAAAGTGATCGTCCCCTTGTACTCAGCAGTGGTGAGGCCACACCTCGACTACTGTGTCCAGTTCTGGGCCCCGTACTTCAAGAAAGACCTTGAGGTGCTGGAGCAAGTCCAGAGAAGGGCAACAAAGCTGGTGAAGGGACTTCAAGGTAAGTTTTAGGAGGAGCAGCTGACAGAACTGGGGTTGTTTAGCCTGGAGAAGAGGAGGCTGAGAGGAGACCTGGTGGCTCTCTACAACTACGTGAAAGGAGGCTGTACGGAAGTTGGAGTTGGCCTCTTCTCCCAGGCAACTCGTGACAGGACAAGAGGGCATAGTCTGAAACTGCGCCAGGGGAGGTTCAGGCTAGAAATGAGGAGGCCTTTCTTCACAGAAGGGGTCGTTAGGCATTAGAATGGGCTGCCCAGGGAGGTGATGGCATCACCACCCCTGGAGGTGTTTAAGAAAAGACTGGACATGGCACTTAGTGCCATGGTCTAGTTGACGTGGTGGTGTTAGGGCAAAGGTTGGACTCGATGATCCCAGAGGTCTCTTCCAACCAAATCGATTCTGTGTGATTCTGTGAACCTGTCTTTGTAAGTGTGTGCAAACATCCTGGAGGCAGACTGTGAAACTGTAAACAAAGGTGGAAAGGTCTGCTTTTCACTAGTAGTGGTGTGAGCAAACGTGCTATGAGAAAATAATAGTAGCTCTGTAACCAGAAGTTCCCTGTCTCCCAAGACTACCCACAAGTAACCAACTCTGTGAAAGCTGGTGACAGCTGGTGACAGGATGTTCCACAAGCATTTGAATTTCTGAGTATCACTGCCACTAATTTTATATGTCAGCAGACCAGAGCAAGTCTTTTCCCTCCATCCTGTTGTGCTTCAGGCTTGTAGATACTTCTTATACACAGCAGGATATAAAAATGATCAGTCAGTTTTGAAAGTGTACCTCTTGCTCGTAACAGCTGCAGAGCAACTTAGACCAGGATTCAAACTGTCGGTGGGATGAAAACACCACTGAGAACAGAAGGAGCTTAGAGCGAATTTCAGCTTAGGTATTTCAGTTGGTACCTAAAGACCGATATGATAAACTTCAGCTTAATTGTTCTAATAAGAGTACAGAGAGATAAGAGCGATCGGGAAATACATATAGGAAGCTGCAAATTTCTCAAGAAGCATTTGCACATCTGCATCTTTCCAGTTACAACTAAGGAGAGAAAAAAAATTCCCTGCTTCATGTCATCTGTGCATTCAGTGCTTTGACTCTCATTGGAATCATTAAGAAGATGCTAGATTATGTAGGGGTTTTTCACCTGTTTTTGACTGCTGACAAGAAGCTACTAAGACTAGCAAATGACTCTGCCTGAAAGATTAGTCCAAAGTTTATAGTTCAGATGATCAAAAAATAACAAGCTGGATTTCTCTTCCCTGCCAGCCCATTCGTGTTGAATAGTACCAGCATAATTTTCCATATGATGCAAAGTAATGCTGTTATTTGGTTCCTCTAGTTTATACATAAAATACTTGTATCTGCACCTCTCTTCGCCGTAACTCACCTTTGTAAGATCACATGGGAAAAATCAGTGCACTGCTTTCTTCTCTGTCAGGCAAACAGTGCTGGCTGCCATCATGCCTTGACATTCAGGACCTGAGCTGTCTGCTTCTTTGTTTCACCTTCTGTGCAGAAAAAGCCATACAATAGCTCCGCAAGATTTATTTTTAACCGGCTTATTTACCTTGCTCCATCTGCTCAAAGCAAATAAACATTGTGAACAGGACAGGTAAGAGGCTGGGCTAGATGTACGGAGGTGGTTACCTCTGTTCTATTTTATGCAACTCCTGATCTTCAAATTTAATAAACAAGGACTTCTTTCAAGCTCTGTGCAAGCATTAACTCATAAACATACCCATGAAGGAACAGGTAAGAAGCAACCATTTCACAAATAAGACAACTCAAAATATGTCCTGGGGGGAAAAAAGTGTATTCTTAACTTGGGCTGGACAATTGGAGCTAAAACTGCCATGAGTATGGCAACTGAGGTTTTTAATGTGAGTAGTAAATGAATATTTAAAAGGAAAACTTGAGGATAAAACCGATCCCCTTCCCTCTATTAAAACCCCAGCGGACTTATTTTTATCTTAGTACAGACGAAGAGTGTGCTTGCTTCTTTCATTCTTTCTTTGGAATGTAAGCACATCCTAAACGGAGGCAAGGAATTTCAGAAATAGCTACTGATTTTGACTATGTTTTTATATGTTGAGTTTGAAGTAGCTTAAGAGAAATTTTCAGAAATGCTGTCTCTCTGACTGCGGTTGTAGTCAATATAAACTAGAGGTGTACGGCCATCACAACTTCTTGGCAGCCAAAGACATCTCTGAGGAAGCTTGGGGGAAAATTACTTACCCTTTCTCTGAAAAACAGAAGTCAGATGAAATGCTGGTGAACTGGACTTCCTGATAAGAGAGGAGAAAAAGTTATAATTTGTTCCTTGGCAGCATGTGTACAGACTGAAATCAAAGTCCTGTCTTCTCCAAAGGGCTTACTTGGGTTGAAGTGTTTCCTACAACTGAGGTCAGGGTTTCCCCCACCACAAAGTACTCCTTTTATCTTCTTTTTTATGTGTAGTATCTTCCAGCTGAGAAAACCCCAGCTCCTTTTGTGGACTGCCGCTTAACTCTTGGTAGGCCTGTTTCCAGATTCTCTGGAAAAACTGTCTATTTGGTTTTCACTGAGACTCAACAAGCCTGTTTTAGGTTTCACAGAGGCTTAAAAAAATTGGACTTGATAAATTACTGAAATACCTGTGTCCACAGCCACAGAGTGAGCTCATGTCTCAGCTAGCCTGAAACTGGATCTTAGGACTTGTTCGATTAGTTCCCTATGATGTCTACACAGATTGTGTAACCCACCACCTCTCTTCAAGAACAATGCTTCCCATGTCATAAACTTCCTTTTCAGTATAGGGCGATCAGATGTTTTATTGTCTGAAAGAGGAAGAATGCTGCTGTTCTTCTATGGGGTTCCAGCTCTGAAGGTCACGAGGAGAAGGCAGGAGTTATTTCAATTGGTAATGACAGAAAATATTCATTCAAATACATTCAGCATGTCTAGTGGCATTTTAAAAATCCCTCGAGGGCAAGATGGACACAGCTGCAGGCAACTCCTTTTGTCTAGGCAGGAATAGGGCACACAGGGGTCACATTTGCTCAGGCCTGAATCGTCTTGCACAAATCACACTAGAAAGACCTTTCTAAAGGCTTTTTGAAAATGATCACGTTTAACAGCCTCAAATTCAACTCTTAAAACTAGGACAGAGAAAATTTCTTAAGTTTGAAGAAGCATAATAAACAATCTCACCAGTAATTCAAAACAATATAAAACCAGAGGATCTGTTTTTCAGGAAATATATTTTAGCTGCTGTTGCATGTCACAAGTAACTGTAACTTCATACAAAGTCTTTTTCACAGCGGTCCTCCCAGTTGTCTTCACTGCCGACAGCAGACCAAGAGTATTCAGGGTCAGTGGGCTGTGTCAGGAATTGACTAAGGAGCTTTGTGACATTAGAAGTTGGAGTCCTTTAAAAGTTATTTTCTGTTCCAAATAATAGTTTCAAAATCAAATTTTATGTGGCGCTGAGACACGCTTAAGAGAAATGTTGGGTTTAGATATAACACTTCCTTCATTATAGTTACCTTACTTGTGCCAAGGTAGGCTAACTGCTTTGACAGTAACATGCTGGCTGTAAGTCTTGCCGTGTATTTTTGTTCTGTTATGCCAAGACACAGGTAAGTAGTTCTTTTGCCCCCAGTTGAATGTCTTTTACTTCCCGAAATCAACACACACACTAGTACTGAAGTCAGAGCAGCCACAAGCAGTATTTTAGCCACTGCAAATGAAAATAAAACCCAATCTGATATGGCAGAGTCTGCAATCCCTTTGGCAATTTTCATCTGAATGACCTCCTCTGCTCATATCAGAAGGTTATGTCCTAGCGGCTTCCAGTTTCTTCGCTCATCGCCTGTCTAAAATCATGCTGCCTTTCTTTAAGATGATTCTAAGACTTTTCCCTGGAATGATTAATCTTACAATACTGTACTCTTCAATGGTATTTAAACACACTTAGACATGCTCATGAATTAACCTTCATAACCTCCATTACGAATTCATGGGTATCATACTTACTACACAAATTAGTTACTGTTAGATGTTCAAACAATCAATTTCATGCTTTCTCTCATGCTTTGGGCTTACAAAAATATTTACAGAGCTTTCTCATTAGCTTTTCTCAAATCCGTCATTAATTTTTTTTTGCCACAGTACAGAAACCTTGGCAACAGCTTATACCCTGTGCTAGCTGCCTGTCACACTGATCAGTATTGCTTCACTGTTGCCTTAAATTCCCCTCCGTGACTGTATCCATCTGTTGTTTCTTGTCTTACACCTCAAAAGCAATTTGGGGCAGGATTACCTTTTCATTTCAGATTTTTATTGCTTCAGTCACAATGGGATCATTTTCTGTGACTGAAATTCCAACATGCAACATGCATAGCAGTGAACAAATGGGGAGATAGATAGGAAAAGGCAAAATGACTTGCCTAAAATATCCTGTGATGGCTAGGGAGTCAGGGCACTATCCATCTTTCTGTATTTGCATCCTTTTTCTCACAGTTGTCATTCTTCTCATTGCAGAGGAAGTCCAAGCATTCTAGCAAGGATGAAAAAATCAAATGTAAAAAAGGAAGGAAGATTACAATGGCTAATTCTAGGGAAAGGGAAGAGTTACTCATCCAATTTTCCAAGAGCTTCAAAACGCTAGCAACCCTTATATGAAACATGTCATGGGTGCTTGTAACCACTAGGAGCCGTATGCAGACCATCTCCCGCCTGTAACGGACCTGGCAAATTCTAGCATTTAGGTCAAGGGAATAGTTAAGATCTTCTGTCATCCAGGGCTGCCAGGTGCTGCAATCACCTACACCTCAGCCATCCTTGTGTTTGGGATTGCCAAGCTCCCAAGATGCCTGGGAATGCTCGACATGTCCCAGCTTGAGCTGAGACATAAGCAGCTCCCTTCTAATGCCGGCTCATAAAGAGGTACTTACCTCCAGTCTAGATTTCCTCACTGTTCACTGCGATCCCATCACGCCCAGCACAGACAGCCAGTATTGACAGAGCTGGAGGGAGGGGAAGTGGTTCTACTATATCTTAATATAAAAACTTTCCGCAAAATTTGCAAAGAGACGGTTGTAGGCCTTTCTGATTCCAGAGGGGTTTGTAGCTCTAACTCCTACTTCTCAGGAAGTCGCTTCAGCTAAAGGGTCCATTCTCATTAACGACCCGTCCTGTTTTCACAAAGCTTTGGACTCCGCAAAGGTCTGGAAAGGAGGCAAACATGGCTTGGCTAGGATTGTTAATTGCTATGGGTTAATACAATTTTTTAATTTCTGTTTGACTGAAAACCTGATGACATTAGGCGTTTGATTGTTTTAAATATTCATCCTTGCAAAGCTTGAAATGTCTCTTTTGGGGGATTTTGCACTCCTGTGATATTTACCATTTCAAAGCTCAGAAATCACAAATATGTTTAGAAAATTATGCTAGGACAGCTGCAGCAAGACTGGAATCTCTCTATCCACTGCCTGTTTTACCAAACAGGCTTCAAAATATGAGGAGCTTAATGAAGAAATCCAGATTTTTGCCACTTTTCTCAATCAAATTCTGTCCAGTCTAACCAGTTCGCACACACACAAGTTTGCAGGACAAATTCACAAGCTTGTACAGAATACAAAAGCTCAGAAAATTATTTAGAAAGAGAACCTTTTGGCACTTTTTCATTATCCAAGGAAGTAAATAATAAATCTGCATTTAAAAATGCATACTCATTTTTTTAGATATTATGGCCATGATTTATTATAGCATCTTCCACAGCCTCACTACATTGGCCACCTCCCTCGAAGCTGAAACACAACATCTCATATTTCCCAGCCTACTACAGATGTAAACAAGGAGGATTAATCAGTTGACGCTTTGAGAGGTATTTATCTTTTGTGTGATGGATTGCAGTGCTGTGTGGTTCTCATATAAAGAACAAGCACTTCATAAAGACCTAAATAATCTACAGATGAGATTTGGTCCCATGAAGTTTAGATTTCGACAGGTATAAGCCAAACACCGCTTGCTACAATTGCAGGTATGAGAAGAAGCAGCACTGAAAGAATCTTTAATGAAGTGTGTGGCATCAGAGTGACCGGTGTGTTACAGTTTGGACACAGGTTTGAATCTTGCTTGGCAAAAAGTTGAAAGTCAGCTGGCTTAGCTGTCAATTGTATCCATTTGTACCTGATCATTCAGGCTAAAGACTCATAGTTGGCTGGATATGCTGCTAGCTACATCTCTCTTGTGTGCTAGTGGCTACTGAAATGGCCATGCCTTAACTCTGCTGCCTTTGGCATACCACAAGCCTTCCTGTATTTTACTGAAATGTAACAGCTACATAAACCAAGCTGGTTCTACATGACTTAACAGTTCTCCGCTCTTCATCTGCCAAGACTACAGAGCCAGAGCTCGAAAACTGTTGTGCTGGGCAACCAAACCACGAGAACTGAGTAAGTGGGACCTGGCCACGGCATGTGGCAGCAATTCGATGGATGCACACTAGCCAAACAACTCGCTGTCTACTGCATGCTCCTCATGTGTCTTCAGCGCTGGACCGCCTTTCCCAGCCTGTCAGGTAACCCTGAGCAAACAATTCTACCTGCCTGCCACACATTTCTCCTCCGTAAACTGAGAATGAGAAGGCTTCCCTCATCCATGGGGATCGCTTCCTAACATATGCAAAGTGCTTTAAGAACCTCTGATTAAAGGGGTACTTTTGGATGTTTTATTAAGTAGTACATGAATTATTTCAAAGATCAGACTGCATTTGTAGCGTGTGATGTTGACACACTGACAGCCTTTTCTAAAAGGAAGCAGTGTCATGGCTGTGGACTAGGTTTTTTTAAACTAGCTACACAGAGAAGTCTTTCTAGCAACTTGCAAAACTTGCACAAGTAATTTTTGAGCACTAACACCAGTGACTCCTGGTTTCCTGGAGATTTGTGCCCTGCCTGCCTGACTTCCAGTTCTAAAGAAGCAAAATCACCAAGTGAAGTTTTTGCTACAATAGCAACACCTACAAGGTGTCCCTCCCACCTCGATTCTCTGATGATGCATGAATTTCCAGCCTTTACTTTGGTAAGGATGCTTACAGGTGCTTTATTTTCTACCCATCTGCCTATTTTCACAAAGGTGGCATGAACTTCTGTTCAACCTTTTGCCCTTCTGTCATATTTGACTGAAAACAGATTTAAACATTATTAGCAAAAGAAGGAAGGAGGGGGGGGAAATCCATCAGGTGCCGTGGTTCTGCAAGTCTCCATAGGAAATCAATCAGAAAATAAGCGATTAAACTCCAGTCAGTGTCAGAGAAAGACAGGAAGACATAGCTCTCATCAGACAGAATGAAAATGCTCTGACCATAAAAAATAACAACTGTTCACTCTCTGTGAAGGTCTCTTTCCAGGCACCACAGAACATCCAAACGCAACCTTTTCCTCTGGAAGCCAGCACTGACTGGATTTTTTGCTCAGCTTGCATATGTTGCTGTACTCAGGAAGCACCTAGGTTTTTTATATGATCTCCGTGACAAAAAGCAAGAATAGATCAGTAAATTTGCAAAATCTGCTTTTTATTTCCCTGCTCAGAGAAAATAAATTCTGTTGAAGGGGCACAGAGAGAAGGGCTGACAACTTTCTGTAGCCAGCAAGAAACCTCCTTTGGCCATGTTCCCAGTAGGAAAACATTCGTTGTCATGATGCTAATTACATCACACACGCCTGTACCTTTTTGTGCTTTTCAAGGAGTTAATAGTTGCTACCACAGATCCAGCTCTTGTGGAACTAGCCTCCCTACTCTGCAGGGTTAATGTTTGCAAACAAATGCACAATCATTTGTTTATGCTCAGCTGCATGGACAATACAGATACAGTTATGTGCAAACAACACCTCGCCTTGTAGGCAGCAAGTCACATGCCTAACGTTAAGTGTAAGTCATGTGCAAACTCATCTCTGGCCCTTGTCCGAATCCCTGCTTACCCTCCCATATACGAATATACAACATTAGATGGCACTGAATACCTAAATTGAAACTCTCCTTACTTATTTTGAAGTAACAGACTGCAGCTCCTTTTGGTCTTTGCCAGCACACAGGTGGGAACAGCCATCTTGGTCCCAAATTACGGGCAGACGGCAGCAAACAAGCCTCTTACTACATTACTACAGCATCTTAAACAACTCAAACAACTTCAGACTGCAGCTCCTTTTGGTCTTTGCCAGCACACAGGTGGGAACAGCCATCTTGGTCCCAAATTACGGGCAGACGGCAGCAAACAAGCCTCTTACTACATTACTACAGCATCTTAAACAACTTCTAACAACAGTTCAGAGACCTCCTACCCAGGCTTGGCAGAGCCTAGCCCCCATGGCCTAGTAGTCGTGGGTAGCAGGTGGCCTGAATTGCTCTCATGAACTCAGTATGCCATGTTATTCCATCTGCCACAGGCACCATAAGGTATGTCCACCCTATATATTAAGCCTGCCATGCAGGATGAGCTGCCCAGCTGAGGCCGGTGTCTGTGAGTTCCTCCATCCCTCTCCTTTCTCTCTCCTGGATCATTGAGCAGAGCTGAGCTCAGGGATCAGCTGAACCAGAGGAAGTAGCAGCTGAACAGCAATTAGGAGCAGCTCAGTGCCAGCCCAGCCCACCAAGTTCTAACCCTAGGGTCTCCTAAAGACTTTGACCCTTGGCTAAAGGGCACTGTGGCCTGGGGACAGAGGTTTTACAGTGTGATCAGCCAACCCAGGTTTAATACATGATGTGAAGACAGCCAGAGTAAGCAGGTGGGCGAAGTCTTTAAAGTTATAATAAAATTGTAATTAAATATATGTAATTATATATATTTAGACCCATTTTAGGATATAGCCTAAAAAAAAAGGTAGGTGTGATTCAGTGTGTTTTCCAAACTGTACATACAATTACCAGCACTCTGGGATTTGCGGGGGGAAGGCTGCTGCCTGCCCCACTGATAAAACTGCTTGCTGAGATCTGGCTTTGAAATGTTTTGTGCTTGACAGTCGAAGTGCTGTTTGTGCACAGCCCAAATAGTGCAAAGGGCCAGCGCAGCAAACAGCATTTCACCGGGGAAGAATGGCCTCCAAGCTCCCGTGGGAGCAGAGATTGCTTGTACCCATCACTCAGCAGAGCATGAAGACATCCGAGTGCCATCCCTTCACTTGACAGGCTTTGAGATGTGGCTTCAGTGGGTACTCACTAATTTAAATATTGTGGCTAGAGGTTGTAGCACTTCAGATATGCTTTTTAACTTCAAAAAAGGCACACCTGACAGTGCAAATTAGTCACAGCTAAGGAAAACCGAAGAAAATGCATTACAATTAGAGCAAAGACTTGGCTCCCAGGAGAGACTAGTGTTTTCATTAGCTGCAAAATACAGATAAGATTTTGTGACTGTTTCCTATTTACATCTTGAGAGCCAGAGTTGCTGGATATTCCCTTCAACCAGGAGCTCTTGAGTGCTTCACACTCCAGTTGTTTTCTATGATTTCTGCACTAATCACTTCTCCTGTAGAAAATTCAATTCAAGCCCATATCTACCTCTAATGTAGGAAAGCTTCAAGAATCTCAGGTATATTCTTTTTGCATCAGTCTATTTTTGTATCACTACAAACGTTTTCCTGCTGTGTGGGTCTGCAGGAAAGCCCTTGCTATGAAATTCTTACCTTCTGAGGTACAATAGAGAAGGAAACCTGAAGGGAAATGTCCGTTTTGCAAGTTGTGAGGAGGCATTGTAAGCCAAGGCACAGCCAAGCCAAAAGGCAGATGAGGTCAAAAGGATGCACCAGAATATTTTGCCAGGAAGGAAGTCACCTCCTCACCCCCAGTGGGATTTCCACTAGTGTGCAGATGGCTCTGGCGTGATGCAAAAGTCCCACCACTTCCTAAGCAATTCCTCACCCCCCTTCTGTACCATCAGCAGCTGCTACCTCACTGCTGAGGCTGCTGTCAGGTTTTACAGGGAGCTAGTCACAGCAAAGGCTGCTGAGCGACCGTCTCAGCCTTGCCCAGGCAGCAGCATCTGTGGGGTGAGCAAGGATCTGGCTACAATAAGGAGATTGTAGGGCCTTTGGTTTACAGTCCAGATCTAGTACTCTGCTAAGGAAGGATTTTGCCAGGTTATGTTCAGGACTAGTAATTAGGCTGTTTCCAGGTGAAGCTCAGAGAGGGACTCTGAAGGAGGAAAGGAGGTGGTGGATTTTTATTTTTTTTATAAAAGGTAGAAGTTTGTTTTCTGACAACTGGACTGCATTTAAACAGCCTGGCAAAACCTAACATCAGTTTTGAAGATGTGCTTCACTACAAAGTTATTTCTGCTACAAAAAAACCCCACACATTTGGGAAGTAGGCTGTTTTTTATTCAAATATTTCAAATGATCATTTTAGCAGAGGAAGCAAGAAAAAAGGCAACCTCAAAGTTTCACATTGTCTTCCGCATGGAGAATAATCCATCACTGTCTATCACACATGGTGCAGACGGATGGGAAAGGAGGAGGTGAGCTCCTGCTGGACCAGGACACGGGAATTCAGACTTGGAAGGAAGACGGCACGTTCTTTGGTGTTGCTGTATAAAGAGGCAATGCTTAGCCAGCAGTAGCGTCCCAATAGCATGAAATACCACAAGATTTTCATTAAAAAGACAGACCTGATTAGCCATGAAGAAAAAATTAGTTTAAAGGACAGATAAGTGCAAGTTTGGCCATTTACCTGAAGCCTCATGTCAGTACATCAATCAGGAGGAGAGCAAAGGACGGATCTCAGGGTGAAGGAAACGGACAGTGCCAAAACCAGTTCTATGAAGATAAATCACCACAGAGGAAGAGCTTGAATATTAATTTAGTAATGAATATTAATTTGTGTATGTGTGCTCTTTAGGAGAGTGAGATAAATCCCATTTTGGGTACATCTACCAGAGTCCTGTGCAGTGCTGGGGAATTTTCTCTTGATATTCAGGGCTGAAATCAGAAACTCTGTGGTCATGTGTACAAGAACCTACAGCTTTATATGTATATATATATCATGTTTTACACTTCGGAGAGGTGGCAGGCAATGTCTGTAATAGCTTTAAATTACTTAAACTTTATAGTGAAGTAGACTGAAAATATGAGATGGGGGAAATGCGCTGGACAGGGATGAATGACTATGGACCAAAGGGTCTGAGTAAGATGACTGAAAGTAAGGATTTGAACTAGAGAACCTGAAAAGACACTGGAACAGAGCAAGATCTGGGAGATTTCCTTCCTCCAGATATGGCCAAGCATGACTATCCTTTCCATTGCAGCTGAGGTGGCAGTCTCCTACCTGAACTGTTGCTGTAAGCATGGTGGCTGATTCCTGTTTTGCAAATGTGTTACTTTCCACCCACCATGAACAATTCCCTGCATCATGTCTCACATGGCTTTTGGCCAGGCCCTGGAAGGTGCAGCACGATGCATCTTGTTCTCACCAACAGGGAGTGGCTGGTGGGGAATGTGAAGCTCAAGGGCCGCCTTGGCTGTAGTGACCATGAAATGGTGGAGTTCCAGATCCTTAGGGCAATGAGAAGGGTGCAACAGCAAGCTCACTGCACTGGACTTCAGGAGAGCAGCCTTTGGCCTCTTCAGGGAGCTGCTTGGCACAGTACCATGGGATAAATCCCTGGAGGGAAGAGGGGCCCGACAAAGCTGGTTAATACTCAAGGATCACCTCCTCCAAGCTCAGGAGTGATGCGTCCCAACAAAGAGGAAGTCAAGCAAAAGCACCAGGAGGCCTGCATGGATGAACAAGATGCTCCTGGACAAATTCAAACACAAAAGAGAAGCCTACAGAGGGTAGAAGCAAGGACAGGTGACCTGTGAAGAATACAGAGAAATTGTCCGAGCAGCCAGGGATCAGGTTAGGAAAGCTAAAGCCCTGATAGAATTAAATCTTGCCAGGTATGTCAAGGGGAACAAGAAAAGCTTCTATAGGTACATCAGTGATAAAAGGAAGACTAGGGAAATTGTGGGCCCTCTGCGGAAGGAAACAGGAGACCTGGTTGCCCAGGACATGGAGAAGGCTGAGGTGCTTAATGACTTTTTTGCCTCAGTCGTCACCAGCAAGTGCTCCAGCCACACCGCCCCAGTCGGAGAAGG
>NW_009633083.1:0-12504 GCF_000690535.1 Cariama cristata | reverse complement strand
CCGGCCAGCTAGTTTTTCACCCAGCAAAGAGTATGCCTATCCAGGCCATGAGCTGCCATATCTCAGCTTTCAAAAATTGTAGGTAGCCTCTCAGTCTCCAATATCTAGTAAGTGAATTTAAATGGTTGTTTTCAAGTGTCTTGGCCTCTGAACCTCTGAAGAATTTTTTAATGAAATATTTTTAAGGAGTCTACAGAGCATTAGAACTGTGCAACAAAGAAGCTGATACGCTATTCTATTCTGACAGTGTTGGGGACCCACTCATTCAAACATGTTTGTATTTTTGTACTGTATGTTGATAATTTCATATTGATACTGAATTAGCAAAAAGCTCTGTCTTCTGTGCAATGCATGCTTCTGTTACAAATAACAACTTTACTTCTCCACTAAAGCCTCACACTGGAAGTTCTATCCTATGAAGTGAGGTGGTGTCTCAAGTAATCTGAGACAGTCCTATTTAGAGCTCTCCTAAGCGGGAAAGAAACTGAATTTATGCACTACAGTTTTAAGACAGGGTAATCATGCATGCTTTTAATTTAAATGATGATTTTGTAATAATTTCACCAATTTCAGCTTTTTAAAAGTAGGAGTTACATTATGAAGGCACAGCAAACTCCACTAATCAACTGTGGAGTTTCTAAATATAAAGACTTCAGATTGTACAATCTGCCATAATAGATGGAAAATTATATTAACACTGAAGAAGTCCAAGGAAATATATGACCATGAACTTGTCAGTCTTGGGATACACATCCTCAGTGTTAATGTCTGTCTACACTGAAGTTCTGATACTTCATAGTGTACCTGCTTCTAGCTAAACCATATTTGCTAACAGCTTCACCATGTATGCAAACATACATACTCTGAATTCAAAGGAGGAAAAAAATGTAAACAAAGAAAAAGCCTGATCTTTTTTAAAACGTCATTTCTATACTATCTGGTCTCTGCCTGGAGCCTCCAAAGAGTTATTTCTCACTAAGTAACATGGCAAAAATCCTCTATTAACAGAATAAAAAATATAAATTAGATTACTTCCTTTCCCTGTTCTCTAGTGTTTCATGGTGATGCACAGCATCAGTGTTTGTTTTAGGCAGTTAAGGACTACTGTATAGTTGTACAGATTAAGAAATATCAGAAATATACTATACAACAAAAGAACTATTGCAAAAAATTCAATTTTAGAGGTTAGCTTAAAACTATTTTTGTCCATATCTGTATAATTTCAATTCCAGTAACTTAGACGTATCTATTTCTGTAACACAAATAAGTGGCCAAAAGTAAATGCTAAAAAGCAGTAGAGCCATCTTGAAGTCCAACCCTGGAACCCTAAATAAGCATCAGAAATGCTGCACATGCTTTTAATTGTCTGGTAATTCTGCTGTAAAGAAACTGCCTACTAACATTCTTGCACTGGGCACTTAACTTGGCAAGGAACTCATCCACTAAAGTTTTGCTAAAGAATAGTTCACCTTTCTGCCAGCAGCACTAGTCTACACACAGTGTACAGAAAACTACCACATTTAAGACAAATTGGAAAGAAGCTGCTACTAGTGTAATTGCTTGGATAATTTATTACATAAGCCCTCTCCTTTATTTTGTATCTCCACTATATACTACATTCTCTGGAGGCAGGAACTCTATGTTCATTATTGCCATGATTTCCTTATCACTCTGATAATGAAAAACTCTTCTAGAAATTCAAAAACCCACGGGCAATGTGTGTGTGGAACAGTAGAGATAAAGCCCCTTGCTGAGAAGTATATAATAATTCATTAGCAAGGTTTGTTAACAGAACCAGACATTTTCTTCTACCTGCTGAAAAGCAGAAGCCTAACTCTCTGCAACAATACAAAACTGTATAAAGCAGCAAAATAAGAGAAAATTGATAAAAACTTTTCTTAAGACCGTATCTAAGTTAAGATTTTAGAAGAAAAAAAATCCTAAAAAAATCTTCAGTTGCAACTTCATCTAGCACTGTAGTTCTGTAAAGAAACAGCCACATACAATACTAGCTTTATAACCATAACGAGGTGTTTCCAACATCCCCACGAGCTCTTCCAAATGCTGACAATTCTTAAGATTAAAACTTCAATAAAATGTACCAGATTAGAAACTTCAGAGAATATAAATATGCATCTCAGGTTGTGAAAGCTGAAAATCAGGTATTTTTGAGGAATGGTTTGATCACTTCATTAGAAGCTATCACGATGCATTTGCAAAGGAGTATGTGATTAGCACACTCTTATTACCACAGCATTCTCTGCTTTATTGGCAAGCAACGAGACATTCAAAAATGCTCTTTTGTAACTATTTTTAAAGAAAAATAGAGACTAAAGACAGAGCTCTGTATATGGAAACATTTAACTGTACAAAATAATGCTAGATATTAGTGGAACACTCCTGGCACATCACTTTCTGGGATTCCACAGTATTGATAAAGCATGGGACTCTCAGTTCTTATGCAGTCCTGTTTAAATTTGCCCAAATTAACTGTGTATATCTGTCCAGTTTGCTTCATTTAAAATATTTAGAAAGTTCATAACCTGACTCTAAATACTTGCACTGCTTGAAATGCACAGTAAATACTCCTAAAAAGCAGTAATTTTCAAATACAGCCAGGGAGCTATTTAAAATGTGCCCTGTATGTGTGAACTAGAATTTTGGCAGGTTACCTTTCATTCACATCAAAATGTTATTTTAATCAGCCAACTGTGTAATTTCTACCACATTTGGCCTTTCTCATCCATGTCATCCAAACTCTAGATTTATTAAAAATATTCTCAAAGTATATCTTGTTTGTTTGCTTGCTCTATGTTTTTGTGACTCCACTGTTGCACACATACCTCGTATATCTGATAGATTAATTATATTGTCTGGAAGAGTCCTCAGTGGAAGAATCTAGTTCTTTCCCTTGAGATGAGACAGAACTACATGAAACACTCCTCTACTCTTTTTAATTACCTCTGCAGAAGGGAATTGTTCAGTTTCAATAGTTAGCATGATCCCTTTTTTTATCATATTTAATTAAATATTTTTCTTGTAAACCTTTTTTTTTCCTCTAAGTTTCACTAAGTTCATGTTTCCTAAAGTTCTGGATACTTTGGATAGTTACACTGTGGAGCACCCAATTGCTTCTCACGCCTTCTAACCTCCTGTCACCGTCCAGGGCTGGGCCGGCTCTGGGGCAGCCAAGGCTCCCTGTGAACCCTCCCTGCCCTGGGAGGGGAAGGGATGGAGAAAAGGGAGAGAGACCTACGGGCTGGAAATTAAAACTACTTTAATAATACAATAACAATGGAAAATAGTATAATGTACTAATACTAATGCTGCTAATAATGGAAATAAAAGTACACAAAACCAATATCGAGTTTCCCGATGACGGTCGGAGAACCGCAGACCGCAAGGGCTCGGCCGCTGCCGCAGCAGGGCAGGCACCCAAACGTCCCAGACCGGACTGCGCAGCCGACAGGAACCGGATTCAGGAATGCACGGATTGGGGTCGGAGGCAGGAGAGCGAGCAGGGTCCCACAGGGATGCTGGCCATGAGAGAAGACAGCGAGAGCCTCGTGATCCCTGAGCTTTATACTGAGGATGACGTGGATGGGATGGAATACCTCGTTGGTCAGTTTTTGGTCACCTGTCCTATCTGCACTCTTCCGCAGGTGCGACTCTTTTATGACTTTTTACTCACTTAGCAAAAGGCAGGCCAGCAGTGGCCTTGGTTCTGATGGGGATAAGTATAAACATGGGCCATTCTGCATACCAACCCTACTGATACTTCAGTAGCAGCTATAAACATCCAGGGTTATCAGGTCTGAAAAGCAGACACTGTCTGAAAAACATGTAGCTGTACTTTCAAAAAGTGCAGTTACTCAGAAGGGACTTAACTGCAAGAAAAAAACTCCTGAAAGAAGAAATAGTCCTGTTTTAGCCAAATGAGGACACCTCCACTGCCACTCAGAGGTCGCTCTTCCATCTCTCCACTCACTCAGTCCAGAATAAGCAGATTATTAAAATAAAGTTTAAATTGTGCTCTGAGTCAAAATATTCATTTTGCCCATAAAAACTTGACTATTTAAATAGCCTGGTCATTCAACAGATCCACAGGGGCAGCAGAGCCCCAGCAATGAAGACAATAAATACTTGTATGCTAAAGCTAGAAGTGGTACTTCTTTATAACCTCAGCCTTTAAATCTCAGGGTTTGCTCTATTAAAGCTGAGCCAATATTGCTATAACTACACAACAATTCCCTGAGCTTTTCCCAATTTTTTATTTGCACACTGAATTTGTCTTTCTGTAATACTTTGTACTCACTGCTATCCAATTGCAGCTTAATGGTTTCAACTCATTTTTAAAAGTCACTTAAATCCTGAATTCCAAAGTGCTTGTAACCTCTCCAGTTGCTCGACTAATGCAAGCACAAAACACTTGACAGTGTGTATTCACAACAAAACCAAGGCAATCTTAGCCTGAGGTGCCACAACAGGAAACGTGTCTTTCTTCCTCAAGTTTCTGCACAGCCTTCCTTCCTATGAAGCTACACAAGCGCAGAGGACAACCCAAGGGAAGAGGCAGGCACATGCCACTGGGACAGAACATGACCGCCTTCCAGGAGGCAGGTCAGATTGGGATAGACTTAATCCCAGCATAAGGCCACATCCAAATTTAACAAAAGTTGAGCAAAATACAGGATAGATTCAACTACATTTAAGTATGTTGAAATAAATTTAAAATACTCTGAGCTAAAAATTAAATCATTGGTGAATGCTGAAGATGGTCTTGAGAGTTTTGCTTGGTGGGTTTTTTAATTACAAAGAGAAGAAAATTAAAAATTAAATTCAAAGGCAAATTAAAGAAAGTTATATAGGACACAACAGTCCTTCCAAAGGCAAAGCAAAACTTCTATTATCTCTTCATTGTCTCATAGCTCAGTTGTTTAGTAACAGAAAGCAATCAGATTATTTTAACAACTTTTAATTTTTGACAAGCCTCTATGTTTTTTTCCACTAAATATTCATAAGCTGATTGCCTAACATTTCACTTAGCTTAACTTAATCCTCTGGAAAGAAACGAAGTTTATAATAAGTCTGTTGAAAAACTGTGATTTCATTGACAGAACAAGCCTAGCAGAGAGCCACTAACACAGCTAAAGGGCTGAAACACACAAGTGCAGGAGGAGAGGCTGATGGCACTGGGTCTGGTCAGCCTTGGGATGAGTTTTTTGAAAGATTACCCGCTGTATCCTAACACCTGAAGGGCTGTCAGAAGACGATGCAGCCAGACTCCTCTTAAGAGGGGCACAGAGTAAAGACAAGCAAAAAGATACTAAGGGGTCTTGCAAATACAACTACATTCCGTAATATACTGCATTATAAATGAATAAAGAATAAGAACAGAAATACATCATTTTTAGAATGAGAATACAAATATAATCCCAGGAAACAGTGATCTTTACATTTTCAACAGAAGTCTAGAATGTAGCTGAAATAACAAGAGAACAAACAAAGTATTACTCTTCTGCTCCAGGGTCAAGTTAACTAGAAATTTACAAGATAGATTACATGTTTAGAAGCAGTCAGACTACATCACTGTATCTAAAGTTGCTGGTTTATTTTCCACACAGAATTTAGCTTTAATATGTATTTTATTGCTTTTATTATTTTCTTTGCAGATATTAATTTACCCTAACTAAAAATGTTTTCCATAATTATATTTCAGAGGACTTAGTCTGCCCTCTTGTGTGTGGGTAATGTTACACCACTACACATTAAATCAGTCAGGTCCATATACAGTAAAATTCTCCCTTTAAAATTCTAAGTTTTTACAAAATACAAACAACAGACACTGCCTTTAAACTACTCTTCTTACAACTTCAGGCTCACATCAGACCCAAATTTATAGAGGATAAGCATAATCAGTACTAACACAATATATTTTTCAGATTTAAAAAAAACACCACACAAATAAAGAGAATTGCAAAACAGTGGTGCTTTTTAATCCTATTTGATTTACACCTGCTTTATTAACAAGAAATGTGATAGTAAAATGATGCATATTTGGAAAGCACACAGCATTTGCAATACACAAAAGTGGTATAAGGCTACCTAGAATTTGGAACAATCTAGTAGAAATATTTTACGGCATATATATGATAGTCATCTGATTAAGAGCTAGAAAGGAAATTTAAATGTTTCATTTGGGCCCAAAGACATGTTACAGAAGAGTTAACTTGACATGAGATGAACAGATGCATTGTCTTCAACAACACTGCTAAATTTATGACATTAAAATACATGGACAAATGGTTGCATTCCAGACAAGACGGATACCTACTCCTCCTTCAGGCTGTGCTTGGCTTATCAAATACTGGAACTCAACCACCCTAGAAGAATGTCTCAGTTTTATCCAAGAAAAAAAGACAGGAATTAACTGTTTATTTGGTCACTTAAATAGATGGCCTTTTAGTATCAAGAAAAAAAGTAAGAGCAAGGCAATTAATGACTATATACCCAAGCTCTGTATCAATGAAAGATGACATAAGAATCACATTAAAGCAAACCAGAAAACAAACCAAGTGGAAAAAAAAAAAAAAAAGACAAGCAAAAATTGATAAAAGAAGGATGCACTTCAACAAAAGAGGAGGATAAAAATTACTGCAGAACGTAGATCAGAGCTAAAAGGTAATTTTTTAAAATTTCTTAAAAGGACCATTGTGAAAACCCATAACTGAACAGGACAAAGAGATAAACATGTATATATATTGTTGCATTTAAATGCTAGACATCTATCTTCGTTTTCAATCAGTACTGCCATTTCAACAATATTGTAAAAAAAAATGCTCGTATTTTGTTTGAAGTTTAGCATCTACGCATAGACTGTTCCTCATTGGCCCAACATGACTAAATCACCAAGATGAGACAGAGAGAAAGTATGTGTGTACTCACAGCAGCGAAAAGTTGTAATGGCAGGTACAAGAGACAGGTGAGAAGAAAAAAAAAAGTGTAGCTGTGCAACAACCAAACATGCTTGTAAACCCCCTGCTCGCCTCTTTATTTGAACTGTGGTATCTTTTCATAAATATGTGATAATTTGTGGAGCTTAACTGAACAATGTTATTTAACTGTATTACTTTTATTTAACGTAAGTTTATTACTTTTATTTAAGTTTATTATTACTTTTATTAAGTTTATTACTTTATTTAACTTTATTTAAATAAACTTGTTATTTAACTTAACAACATTATTTAACTGTAAATAATGATTTAATTTACCATTTGATTCCAACTGCATTTGACTAAATCCAACTTCTATCTTTTCTTTAATCAAGTCTTCTCAAAAACGTACAAAAATCATAATATAACTATCCCACCAACATGTTTTCTACTGCAGGTACTAAAATACAGCTTATTAAAATCCTAAGCAAAATCAATACAAGCTGCAACATTATGCAAATCTGCAAGTCAAGTTTAGCCATACAAAGGCAGGATTCTTCCCTACTTCTTTTCTGACTAATTGAATACACATTCAGATGAAGTGTAACCAACTTGACTCCCAAATAGTGTATGACCATGGAACTAATTCAGACTAGCATTTGTCACTCAACGTTCTCCTCACTTTCACAGGGAGCAGGAGCTGGAGTAAGATATAAAGAGAAGTGGGGCTCTTGTTTTAAATAAAAAGAACTGCCTATGCTAACTACACAGAAACGGAAAGTCTTGCCTCTATATTCATACCTCATCCATTTTTTGAACACTGATGTGATGTATGTTGTGTTGTTACTAACGTGGTTTAAAAACCTGTAAAGTGTTTTCCAGACAATCCAAAGCCATTGGTATGCATTCTGACATACAAACATCAAAGCATGCAGGTATCATTTGGTTTGTTTTGTGGTCCAGCTATCTTACACAATCTTATAACTGAACTTCTACTCATCCTGCATTTCCTTTTGCTCTTCCTTAACATTCTTCCTTAACAGAATAAATTGTTACTGTACTAACCTCAACTGCTGAAGCAATATCCTGGCTGTACATCCTTGGAAGCTCCCTGTACATATCCGAGCTTTGTATATGCAAATAATACTTGTTTTACTACTGCTTCCTAAATATGTTGTTCTGAGTCAGTATTCCTTGGATTTGATATGACAAGCTCCTCACTATCTTATCAAGGTACTGTCATCATAGAGAAGATACTACAGCCATTATTTCTGACACCTTTTTTGAGACACTTCTCTTACACAACATTGTCTTCTGTAACATTTTTTTGCTATATTCTGTCCATAATATGAGTATTTGGTTTTCATTTTTTTTTGAAAGTAATGCATTTCACCTTTAGAAAAGGAGGTTCACTAGCTGGATTCTAACCATGAAAACAAATAAGGAACTGTAATGCTACCACAAACTCTTAATGCTCATTTTACAAACACTGTTTCGCGTCATACTTCTTCTACACACAAAGGTATAACAAATTGCTAGTACATTCTAAAAACAGACCTCACATTCAATGTAACTTCCTTATCAAAAGTACTTTGTAAGTCAAAAATATAAGGTAAGCTAATTGTTTGGTTATATGCTTTAATATTTTAGAGGACAGATGTTTGCTAAAGAATAAACAAGAATAATAGCAGATGGTGGCCAACATGAATAGAGTCACTCTTGATCATCTGTGCATAATAAAGTTTCGCAAAAGGCACAAAGAATGGGAAATAGGGGAGAAGTGATCCTTCATGGGATGGTATTTGTATAACATTGCTTTCCCAGTTAATACTGAAAGCATTGGCTTGAATTAGAATCATATGCCTCTGAAAGCAAACCCAAGAAAAGACCTTTCCAGGCAAAATAAAACACAGTTGCAAACTACACAAAATTAGGGAACAAACTTCCTAAGAATATAGCAAAAAAATGTTTCTTTGTGGTAAGAAATACACAGTAATGCATAGTTTCAGTTGTTACAGTTAAAAGGAAAGTGAAATAAAGAGAAGAACAAAAGAACTTGGAAACATAACCCCATTCTACAGGGAAAAGTGGAGAAGGAAAAAAAAAGGGGCATCTGAACCACCCTGGGAATATACCCATTACGAATACTAAACTAAACAAGTGAGAGTAACTCTTACACAAAGTAGTCTAGTTAAACCTGTAAATAGCCTACTAAAAATGAGAATGATCAATTATGACACTTGATACTGATGTTCTGTTATTCCAGGAAGCTGTTATTTTCAATTGCTAACAACTAACTATTCCAGTCTAATTCCACTCCAACAGTAATCCACAAGAGAAAATCAGAAAATCTTCTGAACTTGTTGGGAGGCCCAGCACAGGCACTACTAGGTGGAAGTAAATGGAAAGCTTACAAACTTAAAAAGAAAAAAAAAAAACAACCTTGAAAAACAAAGAAGATCCATGGTCATTAGAGATGACTTCATAATATAGCAGCACAAGCTAGAAAAGTACTATCCAGAATGCACTGAATCATCTACTCCCTTTTCCAAGTACACACTTTATTTCATTACACTCCTGCGCTCCTGCTAGATGAGCCAGCAACAGACTGTCTTACATCATTAACAGACGACAGTGAAAGGTAGGTGCAAAATGCAGTCGTCTAAGATACGTCTTCATGGCAAAATGTAGGACTATGGCAAACATTCTTTTATAAGCATACATAAAATACCTCTTATTTCAGAGCACAACTGTAGCTGTTTCTTTTGATGCATTTCCAAAATCTCAGAAAAAAAAAAATTAAAGAGAGGACTGTATGAGAGAAGATCAAGAGAACTGATCTCCAACCAAATCAGGCAGTCACAACTCTGTACTTGATGTCTGCCAAGCCCTGGAAAATGCCCAACTTAAAGCTCTTCCAAATATTTTAATACATTAACTGGTTAACGCCTTAAGAACTGTAACAATATTTTTATTGTGCGAAATCAGAGTTGCACAAACTTATTCATGCACAAATGCTGATAGAAGTAGCAGGCATTAAACCCCAAGACAGAGGCCATTTCTGTTTTTCAGGTGGTACGTAAACTCATTCCCTGAAATAATAGCCAACAAAAGTAATTAAATAGAATTTTACACAAATCGAGTTTCCTAGAAAACTAAGGGCAGTCAGACAAACCCTACCAATTTACGCTAGATATGTTTGAAGATACTTCCCTCAGATGCCAGTTCTGCCAGAATCATGCCGTTTGAACAACAGTCAACAGGGATGGATATCTCCATGCACAGTCACTCCAGCCCACAGCCTGGCACATGCAGCCGAGTCAGTAACTTAAGCTACTATTCTGGGCTGCAAACAACGATCTCTGAAGCACAGTCACCAACTTGTTTGTATTATGTACTCACTATATTCTTCAAACGGTGTAGAACTATTTCAGCACCACAGACTTTCCCGACATGCCACAGGCCAATATCCAGATGCTACACATTTAAACAACACCAGCTTTCTATGCCCATGTAAAAGACAGCACAAAATTAAGCCATGTTGGTTTCTCTTCACCTTCAGTTAAACATGGTTTGTTTCATCCGTACATAAAAGCTAACTCAATTGCTTTTAACATGCAAGTGTTGGAATTATAATCTACAATGCTCACTACGTAGCATTTAATTTTTTTTTTAAAAAAAAAAAGTCTTTTGTATAAACACTCCCTTTAATAATTTTAAGAGGTTTATAACTAAGTCCCTTTAACCTACTTTCAAGGAAGCTTCTTCCAAATCCAGTTTTATAAATTTTTCACACTATGTAAGACACTAAGATCTTACCAAGTCAGTTTTGAACATCAGTACCAACAGTAATTTTACTCTTTAAATATCAAGTAATATGAACAGATAATTTTCAGTAATTACAAGCTTACTTTTATTCCACACACTTAAAACAAATAGCTAACCCATCTTAAGCCTTTTTAAGGCAGAAATGATTTCCTCTATAGATGAAAGTAAGGTTTAAACAGACAGAAACATTTGCTACTGTTAAACTACTGTAAACTAATGCATACAAAAGAGCTTGCAGACCTCACTGTGCATCACGAGAAAACCAGCACACATTGTAATGAGGCTCTGATGTGAAGTCAATTAAATTAGTAATACCCCTCGACAAAGCAACTGGTGCCTTTCCAGAAGCCTCCTTTTAAGTCTGGAAACTATAGAAATAATGAGCATAATGGAAGACCACCTTTACAAACTACAAGTGAGTAGCAGTGGAAATCGCTTCCCTTGAGCTGAAATTACAAGTCAAGGTAGAAAACTCCTTTCTTTCAGCCAAAATAACGAGGGAAATGGCAAAAAATCAAAGTCCCCTTCCACCCCCAAAATACCTATTCCTGAAGAAAAACACATAATTAACCAAAGATTGAGACAGAAGCATAACTTACTATCAGTAAATGAGCTAGTAAGAGCATCCTGATATTCCTCACAAACTCTCTTTAGCCCATTGGCAGTTCTTTGTATTACAGTAGTGACTGAATACCTAAAAATCATTAAACAGAGTCCAAACATCTGCAGCTAAACATTTTACAAGTCCCTTCCGAGTAAATCTACAATTACTACATTTACAGAAAACCCATTTGAGTAACGATGGAATTTGCAAGTTTTCATTTTACAGAATTATTTCAAGGTGGACATGGTCCTGGGCAACCTGCTATACCTAACCCTGCTTGAGCTGGGGCACTGGACTAGATGATTTTTAGTGGTCCCCTTCAACCTCTGTGATTCTGTGGAGATGCGTTGAGCATTAAAGAGGTGCAAAATTACCTTTGATTTTATTTCCACTCAAAATACACAAGGAAGGCAAGGGGGTGTGTCTGATTTTCAGGAGATAGAGTATGCAAGTGAGAAGCTATTCACACGTAGGAAGTTTCCAAATCAAATCCTTGCTGAAAAAGAATGACTGTTTTTAACTCAATGCATCTGTCATTTATAAATACCACCTACAATGTGAAAGAACTATTTCCTTAAGGCTAAAATCAGAAAAAGTCTTCTCTTTTCAGTGCTGACATTGGCAAGTCACCTCAGTCACTCAACTCGACTGTCCACAAAACTAAGCATTATCCTGAGTAAACGACCTAACACACAACTAAGCTGAAATCCTGAGATGAATTACAAAATGCCAGTTATTGAGTTTTACCTATATATTTCCAAGTGTTAAAGAGGCCAACAAGCAGAAAAGCTTGTCAACCAGCTTTGAGAAGCTTGAACAAAATTACATTTCAAGTTCTTTCAGGAAACTATACTTCTTTCAGGAAACTAGAGTCCCACAAGAAGGGCAGCGATTCAAGCTGCGCAGAGGCACGAAGCAAGACGACAGGTATGACCGGCTGCACATCCATGCCAAATAGTAATTCTGCATTCAGATCACTACAGCTTGCTACTCTCCTGCTTCAGCAGTTTAGTTTATAAAAGGCAGGGATGATAACTGTGTAACTTCCAGAAGCGCCTCGCAAGAGCCGCGGCGGATCGGCCCGACGCCCCAGCCGAGAAACGTTGCGGGAGAAGCGAGGCCAGCGCGCCCCAGTCCCTT
>NW_009633082.1:13035-27119 GCF_000690535.1 Cariama cristata | reverse complement strand
CATGTTGAGGGAGCCTAAACAGTGCAGCTCTGATTCTGCTTTAATTTGTGGCATTGCACGTCGGGAGCAATTCAGCGACTGTAGAACACATTAAAGAACAGAACAAATCTTTGTAGGCAAGAACTGAAATCCAGAGAAGTAAATGGGGGTCCTGTTGGACTGAATAGTTGTCAGATGAAATCCTGTGAACTCACAGGAGAAAACACATTAAAAAATGTTTCCAGCATGAGCAGAAGTAAGAGGTGAAGGTATAGCCTAGGAAAGGCACGATAATGATGCAGGGCAAGTGACCTTTATTCTCTCTCTCCACTCTTAAGCTAGGGTAATTCTTGCTGAGTTCAGCCAGGTTTGCATGAGTGTAAAATTAGATGTAAATGAGGCCCAGGTTGTTTGTTTTACCAGCAGCACGTCTCGAGTCTGCTTTCGTGTTTCCCCCTCGAAGCAGTCAGAGGTATCTGAGGCTGGGCGCTGCCAGGACCTGATCGCTGAGACTCACGTAAGAATTCCTGGCAGGCTGAGTGGTCCCATTAATCGCAAGTGGTATCTCTTAAACGCTTCAATTACAAGAGATTAGTGGGAAACTGTAGCATTGGACTAAAGGACTAATGACACGTTGGAAGTGAAGCAGAAAACCTGCTTTCTTCTTTTTAAGGAGAAGTTCAATTTACAGTTTATTTAAATATAAATTACAAGCATAAAGTATTGGAGTTCTTAAACCTCACTGTTCAGTTAGTTTCAAATTAACCATGCTGTGTTTCTGCCTTCCCCAGAGCAAAGCTGTGATCTTCAGGCTGTCTGTTCCCTAAATTGCCCTGAAGTCTTCTAAGTCCGTTCAGTTGCTGTGCTCTCCCCAGAGCCGGCTGGGTTACGTTCGCCCGTCCCGGTGCTGCGGGTTGGAGGGGCCGGCGCGGACTCTGAGCCTCCCCCCGCTACCCCCAGCTGTACGTTGCACGAAGGACTGTGAAACGGCAGAGCAGGAGGGCGGGCTCTCCCAGCCTCTTGGTTGATTTACTCTTGTCGTAACCTCTGTTGGGAAATGCTTTGCACGAACCCTTGGGTTTCGGTTACATGCACAATGGCGTTGAATAACGGAGCGCCTACCTAACGGCAGCTGCCGGTCCTTTCAGGTATCGGTATGCCGTGCGGTGAAGGCAGCTGCGCCTCAGCCCGTCGTACGGGTGAGGGGCGTGCGAGCGAGATTGCATCACTGCTTCATCATCGCACTGCCGCTGAGGCAGAGCCGTTGCGAGGGCCCCAGCTCCCCAGTCTCAGACCGATTCCCGGACCACAAGCCTACCTGTCTCCTCAGCGGATACACCTAGCTCAGATGTTTTAAAATCTGTTTGGTCTGCCTGGCTTATTGTGCCACAGTTACGTTTGCAGTTCTGAAACCCAGTATGCGTCTCTCAGGACTGCAGTTTGCCTGTATCTTGCCCGCTTGTTGGGTTTTTGCTGTAGTCACGGCTCCCGTGGCACATAGCGGACGTGTATTTTGCACAGCCAGGACCTGATCGTCTTCTCAATTAATATAAGGTAAGTCGGGAGTAATTTGGAAGAGTTACAGTGGTGTGAAACTGGCCTGGAAGCATACTCTAAGGTCTACAAATCACCAGATGAGTTCGAATAGTCTATTGCTGCTACTTGTGTTCAGTGTCCATCCCACTCACGCGCCCCTCTTTATTTTTACTAGCATGTGATTTTTGATGAAGGCTGTCACGCAGATTTGTGCGTGCTACTGCATTTGGGCCAGGGACGGTGCTGCCCAGGAAAAGCTTACAGCAAAAAGAATAACTTTAGGCAGCCTACAGCGTAGGCACCTACATCTCAGGTAATCATTTCAGATGCCTACAGTGGTATAGAGAGAGCAAGAAGCATTTGTGGAGTGCAAGTTGTCTTCTGTGGAAGGCGGGTCTATAAAACAGACCCTGTGAATTAAGTGCTGGAAGTACGTGTTTCTGTCTTGCCTCCAAAGGGGTCAGGGAACTGTCTTGGGTGGAGACAGCTCCCGCAGGCTGGTCTGAATGGCGGCGAGAGGAATTACCTGTGATGAGCTGTGCCAAGAGGTACCGACGTCTTCATGCTAGCTGCAAACAAACTAGCTTCAGAGTAAGGAGTGGCCCAACTATCAGAGTACCCACACGTAATCCGTATGATAGTCCTCTGCCCTAACACACAGGAACATGGTCTTTTCCAACCAAAATGATTCTGTGATTCTATGTAGATGTGGTGCTTCGGGACATGGTTCAGTGGTGGACTTGGTAGTGTTAGGTTAGCTGTTGAACTCGATGATCTTATGGGTCTTTTCCAACCTGAGTGATTCTATGATTCTATGAACCATGAAGTCTCAAAACAAAAATCCCTAATGCCCAGGAAATACAAAGGTTCATGGCAATAGCAGTATTTTTCTTGAGGAATGTCTGTGTTGCCAGAGTTGAGGAGCCAAATGCTCAGGAAATGTATGCTGTTAGACAGCTCCTGGGACTTCTGAGTTGAGCTCTTTTTTTATAGTGGTTCATTCAGTTTATCTGATGCTAGTAAATTTTTAGGATTTCAGTTAAATTGGTCTTTTACTTTGGGAAAGAGAGACCTGATGACTCAGCTTCTATCACTCTAGCTGTTGGACGTTAGGAGGATTTGCAGTATTACTCCAGTAAGAAGTGACAGGTATTATTCGGATTTTACGTGAACGGGTTTAAATCAGGACCCAAGCTCATGGTATTATGCTATAACAAAACTGGTGTAGCTGCAGTTAAAACTGAACGCCCATACAGTTTGAGGCCAGAAAGAACTCTTAGACTGCCTGTATATGAAGGGTTGTTCGATTTCATGCACTATCCATTCTCCAAACCCCAAAGAAACTTAACCCCAGGGTACTCAGTTAACTTTCCTGTGCACACAAGAATCAAGGATTTGGAGGACATGGATTCCAAAAATACAGCCAAAAATACAGATAAATTTACAGGGAAATAGTTTTCTAAAGCAAAGCAAGTATTTTATTTAAAGTGGTTGAAGAATAGCATTTATTTTGTTTTCCAGCAGATCAGTCTAATGCTCTTGATATTGGTATCTTTGGAAAATGTGGGCCACAGTAGAAAAAGCCAAAGTCATCTAAAGTTGAAAATAGGAAAACAGATCAAGACTGATACTGCCCTTTGTTTTCTTGCTCCTGGAGGATTCCCGGTGTGTCCTCCCTCCCTTCCCTGCTAACTTGAGCAGTCCCTCCCTCCTGAGCTGCCAGGAGACCTCAGGCTGGAATGAGCATTCCAGCCTTGCCCAGTTCATCTGGACTGACTGGGGGTGTTGGCTGCCTTTGTCCTCAGTAGAAATCAGCTCTGCTTAGGGTTGGGTTTAGAAGAATGCCTTGGCAAACTTGGAAGTGGGTTTTTTTTCAGTTAGAGGTTAGGTTTCATAAGCAGTTCAGCTGAGCAGTTGAAAAGAGAACCCATTCACACCCAAGCAGTATCTTTCCCTCAACTAATTGTGCAAAACTGAAATCACGTGCACAGATTTGTGGCCATTTCACCATCCGATGACAACTTGTTTTCCCAGGTTAAAATATGTGGTGTCAAATAACCACTTTGACTCACAGACATGTAGAGAAGACATCACGAAAAGACTGAATAATCCCTATTAATCTCTGGCCTCATTCCATTTCTTCAAAGGAGTTGTGTCAAAAATGAATTTGCCCAGATTTTACCTCTTAAAGCAGCTGATGTATTTCCATGTGGGGTGAGCTTAGGCGAGCGTGAAATGAGATCTGCATACAAAGACCCCCAGTCTGAGAGAGGCGGACAGGAACTGCAGCCTTGTCTAATTTTTAGGGCTACAACCCCCTCCCTGGGTGCATCTGCCATTCCGACAGCAGATGTGCTCCCACCCTGTGCTGAGGTGACCCTTTGTGGTCACTTCCATGCCAACCGTAGGTGGGTTTGATACAAGTGACATACAATTAAGGAGCATTAAGATGAAAGTTGTGTCTGGTTGGGGTGAAAGTCAATCTGCTGCAGGACCAAGTGCGTATTGGTGTGGCGGGAGCTGGCAGGGGGGTGATGTTTGCCCTGTCAAGTTCAGGAACTGATGTGGCTGCAGGTGGTGAATTTATGGGGAGAACCAAAACCAGACCGATTGTCATCAGTTTTACTTGTGTCTACGTTGCTTACCAACTGGGCTAAGGATGCAGTATAACCTCATTAAATCCATGAAGATGTATTTTTGTCTTAGGAATAACGTCTTATTATGTAGCAATTTAATGAGTTGTGAGCTAACATGTTTTAACAAATCTTTTATTGCTTATTACATTCCACTCCCTTGATGATAATTTCAAAATCTGACCATTAAAACAGGGCTCTTTTCACAACTCTTTGATGATGACACTTAGAACTGAGCACTTCATCTTTTTGCACTTGGATTAGAATCGGAAAGGTGTAAATTACGGATCTGGCTTTTATGTGCTTTTATTGATCAGACTGCTTCGTAGAAACCACAGCAGTTCTGGTAGCTTAGCAGTCTAGATTACCTTTCAGCTTTCTTAATTGGGCCACTGGGGTACAGTTAATTTTCAATTTATATTGAGAGTAAGACAAGGTAATGTAATACCTTGTCATTATACTTGAGTAACATCGACACTCAAACACTGTGATGTACCTCGTAATTCTAAATACGCAAGTCGCTTGTTGAAGTAGATGGAACTGAGTTCTGACTTTTTTCACTGTGTATTTTAGGCCAGATTCTGACTATAATAATTCCTGTGTCTTCACTGAATTCCACTGAGACACAGCTACAGCAAGCGTGATTCCGTCGAGTGTAATGGGAAAGTTCATTCAACATACCGGCCGAGAGCATCCAACAGGCTGATCAAATGTGATCATCTTTTTGTGTGTTTGCTGACAGGTCAAAGTCATGGTGCGCATTTCTTCCACGCTTGCCAGAGACACGTCTGAGTCCAGCTCTTTCTTAAAAGTTGACCCCCGTAAGAAGCAAATCACACTGTATGACCCGTTGGCCTGTGGAGGTCAGAATGCTTTCCAGAAAAGGGGCAACCAGGTTCCACCCAAGATGTTTGCTTTCGATGCGGTTTTCCCCCAAGATGCATCCCAGGTAGGCAATTGTACGATCAGAATCGTTATCTAAATAATAGCATGTACCAGAGCCAAATTTGTTTCTGCTGCAACAGTAGTGCTTTCAGTGGAGTCAGACCAGGGCTGAGTTTGGTCTGCTAATGTCATCGATAATGAAATCAGTTTATTAAATTGTATCTCGATAATTGTGTGCTTTCTTTATTCTTTACTGTAAATAATTGCTCCTAAAATTATATGTGCAATAAATGTGCTAAATGGTGCCTAGTAGGCAAATCCTCAATATCAAGAAGTTATTGTATGTTATAAAATCTTATTATTTGGTGTATACAGCGATCTGATCAGAACTGCAGTTCTGTAATGCAGTCCTCTATTCATTAAGAAGTCAAGGGTTCAGTTGCACAGGTTACAATAAGAGGAGGGAGATTTTAGTCCACAAATCTTTATTCATGTGTATATATTCAGATTTTGTATTTTTATTAGACTTCTTTGGTTTGATGAACTATGTTTCCCAAATGTCATGAGGAGGACGACAGAAGAGTAAACTAACATTGCAAAGTATAGTTAGCAAACAGTACTGTAAGGCTGTTTTTGTACTCATAAACTGAACAGAGCTAGGACACGGGGCCAGCTAAAGCGCTGCCGTATGATCACATCATTAGGTCAATCCCTGAGCTAGTTCTGGTCCAGGCAGCTAACACCTCCCAGACTAATGCCTGGATGCAGTTCAAGGGCTGGCCTGTGCACAGTCCCTTGCTTGGCCCATTTTCTTTTCTATTATAGAGATAGCCTAGAAATACCCATGAACTGGCTGAATTTACATGGTTTGTTACCAAACGCAAAGTGCTTCACATGAAAGCCTGAACTGCGAATTCTGATTTAGTTCCACCCACTATTGATAGGCAGTTGCTGCAGAAGCACTGTAGACCGTTCAGCCTGCTTGAACCTTAAATCTAAGAATGCTCAGGGTAAATTTGTGTTGTACTTCTTAAAATACTGCTACAGTCTTCAAGATGGAGCCTACTGCTGCAAAAATCTAAGACGACATGTAATAATGTAGAGAAAAGTTAAGAAACACCACCTAGCTAATACCAGAGAGGCTGTTTGTTCCCCTTACGTTCCTTACCCACCTGCTAATGGAATTGAACTCAGTCCATAATTGGGCAAATAATAGAGCCAGTAAAAATTCCTCAGTATTTGATTTTTTTTTTTGATCAAAAATGTATTTTTAAAGTCCCCTAAATAGGCAGTTCTAACAAACCAACCACATCCCCTTGCAGGACGTGTATTTTGTCTAACCCCGCAAAGGACATTGATGCTTCAACAAACGAAACTTACTTGTCACCGAGCAAAAGTCCTGCTTCCTGCGCTTACCCACCTAATGTCATTCCCATCAGCAGCGCAGGTCGCATGCATGAGACAAGCGGGATTAGAGTTTTTGATACTTCAACATGCTATCTGGGGCACAGATGATATTACGACCATTTTCCAGTGAAAGTACTGTATTGAGTTTTGTTGTTATTGTTAATGGTTTTCTTTTCTTTCTTTTTTTTCTTCTTTTTTTTTTTTTTCTTTTTTTCTTTTTTTTTTTTTTTAATACCTCTGACAGGCTGAAGTATGTGCTGGGACTGTGGCTGAGGTGATCCAGTCTGTGGTCAATGGGGCAGATGGCTGCGTGTTCTGCTTTGGCCATGCCAAGCTTGGTTGGTATTGTTAAATTTCCCTACTCAAGGAGCAAAGTGAATGTTTTTAACCCAAGATTGCTAGTACGTTAGATTAAGGAAAGCAAACTTTTGTTTGCCTGTGCATAGTAATTGCATTTGAAAGTGGTACACTGTGCATGACCTTGTGCTAAACCTTCACCTCTCACTTACCCATCTATTCACATTGCGTATTGTCTAAATGTTGGACAGCATGCTCTTTGAAACAGAAGTTATCTTTGAGTTGTTGCTTCATTCCGTCCCCTGAGCACTATAGCAGTTTCTAGCATTGTCCTCAGTGGTTCATGAATGATCCAACAGTGAATTGTTAATGAATGATCCCACAGCGATCTACGGTTTTACAAATGTGCTCGGTATTGGAGACTGTTTGCCAAAATACCACGTTTATCAAGCTGTGCAAAGGCTGCGAGTATCCACTCAAGTACTTGATGTATGTGATGGCACAATTCAAGTGCCGTGACTGGGCACTCAAATAGTTTGATTTGTATTCTATTCCCTGATTAGACAATTCACTCATTACTAACCCCTTCCTACTCTGTCTCCAACAAATCCTATTGTAACGGTTAACTGAATGTTACCAATGGATCAAAACTCATGCTTTGCAAATGCATCAACAGCATTTCAGGCATTCATGGGAAGACAATAAGAAGGAGAATCATCATCATTAACACACTATTCTTTTGAAATAACTGGATTTCAAGAGTAATCATATATTTTGTTCATGCTTATCTAATAGTATTTTGAAAATACTGTCTCTTTAACGAAGAGGGTTGTATTGTATGTGTGCAATGATCTCCATTCTTTACTGTCTGAAAGAAACACAGACGTACACATACAACTTAAAAGGATAATTCCGTTTTTCAAGTGATAAAGAAGATCAAGCTGTATCAGGCCACGATTATCCCAAACTATAGGCAACAAAGACTGGAGAGCACTGGATGCTGGTACAAGGAACGGAGCATGGCCACATGCCCAGCTAACTGCGAGGCCCCTCTGGGCCGGGCAGGAGGAGCACTAGGATGAGCACTTGGATATTTAACCCCCTGTGACCCGCCAAGCACGAGGTGGCAAATGAGTGGAAAAGGAAGCCACCAGATACGGGTGTCTGACAAGTGCTACCTGTCCTTTAGAGAGGCGGCCTCACTCGGGCTTTGCTGGAGCACGAGTCGAGCCTCTGCGGGTGCTTCACTGACTGCACCCCCCCCTTTCCACCCGCCCGCACACGCCCCGACCTTGCCACAGACACCTCCGGAGACGTATTTTCTTCGCTCATCTTTTTCCACATAGGTTCAACATAAGAAATGAAACAAGGTAAAGAAGCCACAAGTACTTGCCTGAAAGGATGTATACCTTTGTCATTTGGCGTACAACTTTAGGAGCTTTAGAAAACTTGTCTAAGAGCATTATATGTAGTGACACCTAAAGCAGTGTAAGACAGTACTTGGCATCTGTTCTCAATCAGCTAACGTTTGCAGCAGAGACAAGCCAGAGCTGTAATTGCAGAGTCAAGTAATAGCAAACCAGGGGAAGGTTTTGACCCAGATAAAGTATTTCTTGTTGCGGACCCCCTTCTGCACCAAATGACCACATGTACCTGTTTGTTTTTTTTCCGGATGAAGTTACATCTGTATGAACCTGGGACCGGTTTTATGTCAATCCCAACTCCAGCGTAGGAAGCATAATATAGCACTTTGAAGTAAAATGGTATTCAAAGAATACCGTGGTCACAGTATCTAAAGGAGGGATTTTTAGCGACCATGGCACTCCTCTCTGCTCAGTTCCCCCCCCTGTTCACCCACATCGGAGGCTGCAGTGCTGTGCGGTAGGGACCTGCGGCACCCTACCTGGGGAATGGGAGATGTCGGGGGATGCATGAGGTAAGGATTTTTGAAAGCGGCTCAAGATTTCATCTGCATTTTCCATGTACTGTTTCTCTGCCTGCCTATCTTTCTCCCTTGCTGACTGTCCTTATTGTAGCAGAGACGTTGTTTTCAAGAGGCTGTGCGGGATAATCTCTCTTGGCAGAAGGCAGTGAAGGTCCTGGGAGTGATGTTGTTATCTTTTCTCCACCCCCCCATTCCTGACAGGGAAGTCATACACCATGATCGGGAAGGATGATTCCATGCAAAACCTCGGCATAATCCCTTGTGCCATCTCCTGGCTCTTCAAGTTGATTAATGAACGCAAAGAGAAGACAGGAGCCCGCTTCTCGGTCCGAATTTCTGCAGTGGAAGTGTGGGGGAAAGAAGAAAACCTGAGAGACTTGTTGTCAGAGGTGGCTACAGGCAGCCTGCAAGATGGCCAGTCCCCAGGTGTCTACCTTTGTGAAGACCCCATTTGTGGCATGCAGGTGAATCCAAGGGTCATTTTACACTGAAACAAGCAATGTGACTTTTTTTTTTTTTTTTAGCTATTGAGAAGGTTCAAATTCAAGAACTACCCAGAGCATAAAGTTTATAGACTTGAAAGTGTTTACTTTAAAACATGCAAGAACTTTATGACCTGCAGCTGCAGGGCCATCTGCTCTCCTGGCCTAAATATTTGTACCTCTGGTATAAGTGATGTTGAACAGGGGCTTGTGTTTGCAATAAAACATGAAAACATTCAGTGCAAACAAAAATTCACCTCATTCTTAAAAAAAAAAAAAAAAAAAAAGAAAGCGTGATCTCTTTTTTATAAAACAACAAGCTAAAATATTTACAGTACTGCACAAATAGCTGGAGGCCATTAATGTGGCTGTTTATCTCTTTATAAACTACATTATTTATAGCACTTGCATTAGCAATGTTGCAGGAAGCATTAATCGCTACTTATTAATTGCTGCCAAGAAATAAATTCCTGAGCTGGGCAAGCCGAGAATAACTCTTAACTCCTCTCAGGTTTGGAGATTTAGGAGGAATGAGTAACTGCCTCATGTATTTCCTGGGTAACCACTAGAAAGTCTCAGCAGCTCTTTTTTTTTTCCCCCGTCTTGGTTTGACAGAAAAAAAGGCCTAGTCTTTCATTTTGCTGTCTGTGAGGGAGTAAATCTGATTTTTGTAAGAGCAGATGAAGGGCGAGAAAACCAACATGATGGAGCTTGAATACATTCTTCCAGCCTTAAAGGCAAAGGCTGCTTCCATCGAGAGCCTGCCGAGCACTGCCTGTCCGAGGACGGGCGATGGAGGGAGGGGGGAACAGACCGACAGGGTCATGTACCCTGTTTCCAGCTCCAAGCTTCTAGAAAACACAGTTCACATCCACAAAAGTCATGAATCGTGAGATTTTAAACAGCAAGTAATAAATTTTGAGTTTTATCTCTTTGTGGTTTAAGCCTTTTAGACATACTTAGATCATATTTTCCATTCTTTTCCATTCTACCCAAGGACTACAAGGTTGCGTCTTGATTTTAAATAACAATTAGAGTTCTCGTTCTCACTTGACTCCTGGCTATAGTGCTTTGTGAAATACTTACAGTATCACAAGAGGTCTCACCCGCTGGTATCCAGTAATGGGTGCAGTCTAGTGAATATAAGATGGGAGACTTGAGTCTTCACAGTTCCCATTGGGGTGATAGATGGGCCACTATTACTATTTATTACTATTATTAAATACTAAGGTATTTAAGCACAATGGCAATAATAATAAATATCCCATTATTGTTGTTTATTTTCATATAGATACGGACAGACCAGCTATATACAAAATGAATTCTTTTAGATCAGTGGAGAGAAGGTAGCTCCACAAGTCGTCTATGTATCTCTGCAGTGTAAAATACTGAATTAAATTGCAGGAAAAAAAAGCCTTTTTATGTGTGTTTACAAGACACAGCGACATTCTGGAGTCATGTGTCCTCCACCTGAATTCTCAAAATCCTCAGATGACGGGAGCATATTACATTATAGCCGTACAGATATGCAAAATCAGCAGTATGTATAGCAAATGAATACTCACCATATGTCACACTGTCTGTCAATGGGCCTTTCCAAGTACGCGTATTTTCTCCTTACTGACACGAGTGAGATGAGCCCCAGCCTGGCCTGCCTTCTGCTTGCCTTCTTAACCCCTTCCTGCCCCCCTGCCCTTGCTTGCCCTTCAGCTGTGTCACCCCATCCCATGCCCAGCCTCAGCCTTACCCCTCTGCGGGCTGATGAATGGTCACAAAGAGAAGACGGGAGCGCTGTCTTCTTTAGGAGAACTTCACTTCTCGCTGTATTACATAGCAGGGCAGCAAACCCGGAGGGTGGGAGTTCCTTGCTGGTTTTACACCAGACAGGACAGGTCTATCCCACGGGCCGTGGGCCAGCTCTGCGTCCTGCCAAGGCTAATGCCATCAGAATGCAGTCACACGTCACTTCCACAGACAAACTAGTCTTAGGTGACACGAAACATGCATGCGTTCCTAACGTTATGGGGGGTTAATAATATCTGCCCTCCTGTGCTGCCTGTTGCTTTGGAGAGATAAGAGCAGGCTGGCGACTGGGATTGAGGTCCAGCAAACGTGTGTGTAGGTACGTTACCTGCCTCGTTCCATTGAGTGCATTGCCCTGGCTCCTGAGCGGGCGCATAAGCCTGTGGGATGAAGGGGCAAGAAAAAGGCTTCTCTTCTGTGCTACTCCCCACATGCTATGGGGCTGAACACAAGCTTCAGTCCCGTTATTTCCCAGATTGATCTATGGACTGCTCCCCTCTAATGCTTTCTGAAGGGTAACAGGTAGTCCTGCCCCTGCCAGTCTCCACCAACTGTTGTGTTTGGGATCAATGTGTCTGCCACAATTTTTTTTTCCACTTCTAACCGTCCAAAGGACACAGTGAGTGCCAGAGCCAGCAATTCAGGGGAAAAAAAAAAGGCAGTAAAAATAATGAAAATAATGAATAATTAATAAGCATAAATAGCTTGAAATTCTGGGAAAGTGAAGGAATAAATTTATGCATCTGTCCTACCCATAGGATGGTTTCTAGTTGCTGGGGTTTAGGTGTAACACGTGCCACCGGAGGTACCCCGGGTGAGAACCCTCAAAAGCCTGGATTCGATTGTGGGGCTCCTGGAGGGCTTGGTATTGCCACTGCCGGTGTCAGGGGGTCTCACTCCGTCGGGTACCTCCTCCTTTTCAGTCCCATCAGAAGCCAGCGTATCCACAGTGTGCGTGGACTGTGGGAAATTGTCTGGTAGCATTGACTTTGCGTGGGAGTTTCCAGGTCATTTCTCCCTTGCGTTCACTGCAGCTTCAGAATCAGAGCGAGCTCCGTGCCCCGACGGCGGAGAAGGCTGCCTTCTTCCTCGATGCCGCCATCGCCTCGCGTCGCAGCAGCCAGAGAGACTGCGATGAGGAGGATCACCGCAACTCCCACATGCTCTTCACGCTGCACATCTACCAGTACCGCATGGAGAAGAGCGGCAAAGGCGGAAGTAAGCTGTCCCCTCGCGCCCTTCTGTCTCCTCCAAGCCTACCTGGAAACTGGCTTTAAGCAGGCCTTTAAGCAGCAGTCTTTAGTGGTGCAAATTAGCAGAGCTCTCCTCAGCATGGGCTGAGGCCATTCATACCTGCAGACTGTCCACCTGCCCGGTGAAGACCCACCAAAGGCCATTAAAGGCCACTGGGGATTATTACCATCGCTTGTCGATTTAGTTACCGTTGTGGAGGCACTAACAGTTAGTCCTCGGCACTATGTGGGCCTCTGTACCTTAAAAAAAAAAAAGTGCTTTTCAAATTGGCTTTTAGTATTATCTTTACTGATATGTTGAGGTCATGGATTAAAATATTGTGATGGCGGGAATTCCTTGCCACCCTTACGTTAGCTGTTCCTGTTCGGCACCCGAACAGGGCCGTGTGTGTGGAAGCTGATGTTGGCAATCCATAAACTGTACCTTTTCTTGGAGATACGTGATATTTTAGTTGCTGGCCCAACTACACATGCACAAAGGGCTCTCGTGGTTCTTTGTAAAGGCTCTGGGCTTTTCAGATTGGCTTGCTCCCTCTCTTTGCGTAGATGTTTTCTCTGGCTTGTGTCTTTCTTTCCATCTCCCACTGGTAAATGAGGAAAAGATGCTTCCGTGTCTACGTATATGTTTCTATAATATTCAAAGGTTTAATTTGACTCACACCATTTAATTATATTTAACCATTTTAATTATATTTATCTTCTGTTTCAAGCCTCCCAAATTGTTTATAACTGGAGATATAGAGAGTATAGAGAGGGTTTTTTTTTTTTAGTAAGTTCCAGTGATAAAAGATTTGTATGATATAAGAAGCACCCCCACCAAAAAAGAAAACTTTCACATTAAAATTTTTTTTTGAATAATCATTTTTTACAGGGAAAAACGTTTGTTTGAAAGACACTAGAGAGCTCTGCTTCTTTAAATTTGTGGGCTTAAGCAATTCTGCAGAAACAGCATGTGTTTCAGCCCCTGGCTCTGCACAGGTTATCTGTAATAAGGAATGGTCGCAAGCTATGCTGTGTAGTGGGTGAGCACCACTGTAGTATTAATGTCTGATGTGTGAATGCAGAAAATTTACGTTGACTGTACTTATAAAAGAGAAGTTGCTCTAAATGGAAATGCAGTTTGCATGTGTTTAAGTAATAACCCCTGTGGAATTGGCAGGCAGAAATCTCAATTAACTAAAGGTTTATTAATTAACCACCCTGCGGTGGAAAGGAAGACTGTGAATGCTCAAACAGACTGGTTCATAGGAATAAAGATGGCTGATTTTGAGGGAATCCTATTACAGTTACTTAATGCTCCATGCTTTTTTACTGCACGTGAGTACACATACACACAGTCCTTTTCTACTGTTTTCAAATGCAGTTAATAAAAGGGAAAAATTATTTTCCTGTGGCTGTAATGACTCATTTTCCAAAAAGAAGCCATGATCCTGTGGGATTACAGTATGGCGTGCTTTGCCCACTGCCTTTAGTGATGCCTTTGTCTCGTGGCCATACCACCTCCTGTCTTCACGTTCCCATCTCGGCGCGGCCTCACACGGCAGGCAGGGTCAGATCTCGCCGATAACTGCACGAGGAGGGAATTCCAGCCGCTCAGCAAGGGCGCCTAGTGATTATCACTGTCTCCTGCTGTAATGAAGGACTTTCAGAAAAAAACCATGAAGATAGTAGAGATATGTAGATTCCAGTAACAGGATTAAAAAAGGATAGCAAAAAGAAAAGGAAAAAAAAAAAAAAGAAACCCAGCTTCTAAAGGATAAGAGATTAAAGGACTGGCTAACATACGGTTTTGGTACAAAATGACTGTTAGGATAACGCATTGGTACTGTACCTACCTCCTTGCTAGAGTCATTCCCAGGAATGC
>NW_009633082.1:5426-13017 GCF_000690535.1 Cariama cristata | reverse complement strand
CCACTGAAATAAATGGCATTGTGGCAGAACTGGCACAGGCATTTTTCAGCTGTCAGCTCTGCAAACCCTCTGTGGCCGTAGACAAAAACAAGTGTTAGGATGTTCCACTTCTTTACTCTGTTGCCTAACAAATAACTTCATTTTCACATCAAGAAAGTGGATCTGCCATCCTAAAAATGTCTTACTTTGACTTGTAAATTAAATAAGAAAGAAAGATCCAGTAATTTCTCTTATTCTGGATTTCCTCAGCCTGTGTAATAGGAGTATGTGTGGAAACAATATGACTGAGATGTTGAAGGACAGTGATTTCTTTCATTTTCTTTTGTTTCCCCGATGTCTGGTAATCTTAGCAATGGAATTATTTATTACATATAATTCAGTGAGGTCACCTGCAGTCATTTTCGGTAGCAACTAAACACATTTCTTTGTTTTTCTAAGGAAATCACTGGGGAATAGTCAAAAAAGGTACTTTCAGCCTTCTGAGGGTAGCAGTCTCGGAGGACGGAGGGACTCTTAAGCCCAAGAGTTTTGGGCTCCCTAGGAGGGGAGGCAGAAGTCCCTCCTGAGCGGCTGAGGGGAGGTGACGGTGCCGCTGCGGGGAGGGCTCCCCGGGGAAGCCTGCCTTGCTGCAGCGAGTGCCTGGGGATGCTCCCCCCGAGAAACATCCCCCCACTGACAGCACAGCGGTGAAACTGCCGTCAATGTCTTTAATGGTTGTCGTATCATCTGCGGACTGGTAACAGCATTTTGAGCATCTAGCCACCAACGTTGGTTTTAATCAGACATTTTTCTTCACTTCTGTTTCGTGATACTCAGCGTGCCTTAACCAATATCACAGTATAATCTAACATGTGGAAGTCCTGTGTTGCCCAATACCTGATGCAGCTGAAGAACTAACAGGACTTAAGAGAAGCAGAAGTTACAGTATTTTAACAATTGTTGACAGAGATGCTGGCGACATTTTTGGAATGTTATCCTCAAATCCCATAGCATAATTCACTTTCACAGAAAAAGTCTTCTTTCTTCTTCTCTCTTCTTTCTTTTTTCTCTCTGCTTTTCTTTTATTTTCTTATCTTACTCTTTCTTTTTATTCATTTTCTGTTTTCTTTTATCATAAAAATCTACTCATAGTTTTACTATTGTTTATTTTAATTAGCTATCACCTGCAACTGAAACAGGATTATAGAATTATATATAACGCATTCTACAGAAAGGCTTTTTATAAAAAGTTTTGTGTCATGCAAGACACCAGGTAGCAGGACTAAGCAATGAACCCTGTGTTCTGCAGTGCTTGCAAAATGAAATATCTCTTTATTTTTTCAGTGCAGGTTAATGTGCTTTAAGTTACAACTACTAATTATATATACCTTTAGTAGCTATGTTTTCATTATTTATATACATTTGTCATAGTAGACTTTATGAGCAAATCTGCAAGATGATATGATCGTGTATCAACTTTTACAAGTATCAAGTTTTACAAGTATCTTCTTCACAACTCTATGTGAACAATAAGAAGAACTTATTTCCTTCTACCTCGTACGGCACCTACATGCCTGGATAGCCTGGCATGGTACCACAGCTACTGAATGCAGGGTCCTTGAAAAAACATGCTTCTTGTTGGTAAGACATTTCCAAAGCAATTAAATGCTTTGGAATTAAATGTATCTAGAAAATTCTTTTCTAAGGTCCCCATCATGTAGTTGCTCCCATGGATATCTTTGGTTGAGAACTGGCCTCCCCCTACCGCTGATACTTGTTTTTACCAGATGCGTAAGTTGAGGTGCTCTGGTAAAATGGCTGTGAATTTGTCTGCATCGAGGTAAACTCAGATGTGAATGTCTTTCCTCTCCTGTTTCAGTTATCTTTGTGTCCTCAAATAGTGCTCTTAACTTTTGAGTTAAGATCCTAGAAATAAAACTGCCTTTTCCTACAGAGAGCTTCTAAACTAACTCCTGAGAATAGGGAGGAGCGGTCAAAGATTAGATGCAAAAAAACCCGACTAGGAAATTGTCTTGAGATGGTAGAGAATTAGAAGCACTTCTGTGAAGTCTACATAGTCCCCATCCTGGGTTCATAAGGAACCATAGGCTTTTAAAGAGAGCAAATGCCTGTTAATCTTGTGGTTTCAACAGTGGCATCTTTTCACTTTGTGTTGATACAGAGTAAACAAGAAAAAACCACAGTGATCCACTGCTAGTTTTATAGAAACTCTTTTTAGAGCAGAGCAGCTTGTCCACGATCCATTACCCATGACATGGCAAACCTTTTCTTGCCCAAATGATAATGTAAAAGTATATAGACAGACAGCAAAGTTGAACGTCCCACAGGTGCCAAAGGTTCTTCTGAAGATCCAGCATTCAAGATGGGAACAATCAGAGAAGCTACCGCAGGATCCCTGCTCACCAAGCAGCAATTCCCAGCCTGTAGCTTTCTGGGCAGAGGAACAGTAATGACAGAGACAGAAACAGAGCCAACTCAGGTACAGGCTAATTGAGCTCTATTTAAAAAAAAAAAAAAAGAAAAGAAAAAAAGCACAGTGGTGACTGTCGCAGAGTTAAACCTGCAGGAGCGGGTGAGTGCTGAAAGCCTCGGCAATATTTAAGCAAGTCCAGAGTGGACGGCGATGCCCAGCCATAGAGGCTGACAGGGAGTTAACGGAGCCCCTCCAGTTTGTTGGTGCTGATAGGAATTAGGAAAGGTTTCCAGAGTGTTTCCTCTTCGCAAGTCATGGCGAGTTGTCTGCCTTCCTGGGAAACTGCCGTTGGAGGCACACGCTAACTGTTTGCTTGCTTTGTTTCTGGCAGTGTCTGGAGGTCGCAGCCGCCTGCACCTTATTGACCTGGGTAGCTGCGTGAAAGTGCTCAGCAAAAACCGGGAGGGAAGCTCTGGCCTCTGTCTCTCCTTGTCAGCGCTGGGCAATGTCATCCTCGCCCTCGTCAATGGAAGCAAACACATCCCGTACAAGTAAGTGGTATTGGGGGTTGCACCTCACGAGAGGATGCTTGCGAGCGGTTTGCTTGTCCGGGCCTGCGGCAGGCTTGGGGTGAGCAGGGAGAGGGGCTGCTGGGGCCGGTGCGACCCTCCGGCGGTACGGCAGAGCCTGCCGAAGGTGCGGTGACACTCACCTGCCCTTACGTCTGGTTCCTACGCTGTACTTCACGTTCGGGTTTCAAAGGAAGAAGCCTGCTGAAATAGGACCCAACTGTCTTAAAGATCTTAAGGCTCAAAGTTTGGCACATTAGGAGCTTGTTTTCTAGGACCGATCAAAGATTTGTTTTAATGTTTCAAAGCATCTGAGAGCCAGTTTCATATTTGCTCCACAAACGTTGCTGCCTTAATCAGCACTACAGAGAAAACTATTTTGCTGTCCGTTGTGAGCAATTTAGTTTCTTGAAAATATATGTCACAGTGAGCATGCATGTTTGTCAGGAGATTCTTTCTGTGATCTAAGGTTACTTTGCATTTTATGTTTGTATGGTTTGAATCTCTGTGTCAGCTTTTCGCTTGCTAAAAAGAAGCAGGCCCTGTTTGTCACCCTAGACAAGTGGCCTTTGCTCCTGCAGGGAGCTACTGGGAAATCAGAGGAATTGCTCACCTAGGGAGTGTGTTTGGTGCTCCGTTCTCTTCGTCGTTGTCTCACCCCATTTGTCATGTGTGCAGGTTGGAAAGCAGGTCTGGATTCATTACCCAGCCCAGACAGCCATGCAGCCTTCTATTGAGAAGTTGCTGATTTAGGGGACGGTATTGCTTTTCTCTAGCCTAGAGCCGAGGGAGTAGCAGCGAGTATCACAGGAACGGCTTACGGTAGCATCTTGTAATCGAACTGCTAATAAATGTCACCATTCATGAAGGACTTGTTATGAGGTCTGGAGTGAGGAACAACAAGATGACATGAAAAATGAACCAAGTCATTCACAAAGCATATTTCAGTCCATGCATTTTACCCTTTTTGTCATTTGAAAGGCTGCAAACATGATTGTTTTCTCATGTTCCTTCAAGATTGCAAGGTATTGACAAGTTTTTCTTCTTTGGTTTTGTCTTAATTTTGGAAAATAAAGATGAATTGAGATTGGTTATAATTTTATTTTTGTTCTAACATTTATTTTCTGAAATTACTTGGCATTCTGGGCTTAAAACGTGCTCTCTGGAAATATTCCTGTTCCTGGAGCTCAGTCAGACTGGAATTCGGTTAAGGGCCAACCAAACTTGTACGTATAAACGTTCGTGAAATGTTTTGTGAATGATGCACCTAGTCATTGTGTGAAAATAGCTTGAACTCTACACTTCGCAAAGTGTAGCTCAAACTGTGCTTACCAAAAACCTGTCTTCCTTCCTGTTGGATTTTATGGATTGAAGGGAAGGCCGACTGTAGGAATAGAAAAAATGATGTCGATGATGCTCCCTGGTCTGGAACTAAACAGACAAGGGACAGTTACCAAATAGAAGAGCTGTCTTTCCTGGCACTGGCTGACAGGGAGAAGAGCGTTACCAGGCACCTCTGCTACTTGCTGAGCTACCAATCGCTTTCTCCTGCACTGCCGAGCTTACGCAGCCAGAGGGGCCAGCGGACTTGGTCATCAATGTCTGCACTGCTGATAGAAGATAAAAGCTCTCTTCAGGCCAGCTTCTCCTCTTGAGTGCGCTCCTATGAGAGCAGATATTATAGAGTGTAAACGCAGAGAAGTGGTTGGGCATCTGTAAATCAGAGGCAATGTCTCTAAGGAGGACTTTTAAAATGTAATTTGAAAAACATACTGGCATATTTTGGAGCAAATTTTGTCCGCTTTTTGCTGAGAAGAGTCCAGAAAGCATTTTTTCCCAAATGTGATCTATTCACAAGCAATGGAAATAGGAGTCTTAGTGGCTGGGTGAGCACAAACACTGTTTGCTCAGTGGCCCGGCAGTTCAGGAGTGTGCTCCTCCGCGGTGGAGAGAGGAAGGATGGGGGGGATGTGTTACAGAAGAGGCCGAGCATCCCATAGACTGATGTGGTGTGTGTTTGGTAGCACCTCTTGTTCAGAGCCGCAGCTAGCCTATCTCGCTGAGATCCTTTCCCTTTCTTTAGGGGTATTCTCTTTCATTGTTAAGGATAAAATTAAAATGTTGTTAACTGCCTTTTTTGAGTGAGACCAAAGGAAAACAATGGAAGTGTTTTCTTCTGTGACAGCACTGCACATTGTGTGTATGGTCTCAGCACATTTCCATAGAGCAGCAGACAAATGGAACATCTTTTCTTTACCTGAGCTATTAAACAGCCATTAAGTATTTTATGGCAGCCTGTCAGTAAGCACCGCATGGCTTCCTGGGAGCAGCCTGGAAACTCACAATCTCCTACATCAGGTTTTCTCTTACTGCAAAAATTTAGTTCTCTAAACTCTGAGAGGCTTCAGGCTCTTAAGCTCCCTTCAGTGCTGTATCCAGCTTTATCTCCGCAGGTAGCAGTTGTGGGGAAAAGCTTGTTCAGATTCATAGCTGATATGAGCAGATGCTGCTGCATCTCCTTCAGTGGGCTTGGTGTTTATGCCAGGGATGAATTTGCCTCTCTGCCTGCAGTCTATGAAAAACACATGCCGCTCTTCAGCCCATTTTGCTTTTTTTTTTTTCTTACCCATAAGGCAAAACCTTGGAAGTCATTAAGTTGGAATCTTTCTCCCTTGGGAACACCCCCACGCCTGCCCACGTTTTGGGAACAGTAACACAGATCGACACTAGCTTTAGCAGGAACTTGTCTACTGAAGTTGTAAGAAAGTAATGTAGAAATCCTCAGACGTCAAACAATACAGGTTGATATGGTTTGGGATCTTGTCCTGCATTCAAGTTCAATTCCACACGGGTCTGAAGAATAGGCAAGAATCCCTATAATGGGCAACGGCGTGCAGCTAGTGAGTGACCAGGCCGTGATTTCTGCGAGTTTGTGTCTTTCACACATGTACTTCTAATCCCTCTCTAATATCTCAGTGGGTTATCTCTTTGTCACTATTAATGTCCAGACCTATTTTGAACCTTACTAAAAACACCATTCTGTCATGGTGTGAACCAGTGAGTTCTTCCAGCTCAGTAGGTTATATAAAAATAGAATTTTTAATTTGACTTCAATACATTACCACTTAGTTTCACCAGTTTCTTTTGCTCTTGAGTTATGAGCAAATCCCTCAAAAGACTGGACAAGAATTACTTTCTCCCCAGGAATGTCAAATATCTTCATAAAAATAGGAAAAGTGCACTTGCAAGACCAAGGAAGAGCCAGGGAGTCAGCTCCTGCCCTGACCAAGTTTGTCGGGGCTCGGATCCGCTCCAGGAGGAGGAGTTTGCTAAGCTGCAGTCATTGTTAGTGCCATTTTATTTTCTTAAGAGCATTTCAGCTTTACATTAGCGCTGCATTATCTGCCTCTGATTTCCAAGACGAATGTGTTTTAAACCCTTAAACGAATACACATTTACACCAACTCCAGATACTGGTTTCTATAGCTCACTATTCAAAAATTACTCTGGTTGCTAGGCAACAGGGGTGGTGATAATGCATGGTAACGCTGGTTTGGAAATAATCATTTTTATGACATTTTAATGACTATGAGAATGTAAGAAAACTGTTTAGAAAAGTGCAAGGCTGTATGAATTTCTCTTTCAGAAATTGTTGCTTGTTTTATTTAATAGGCATCTCTCTTAATGTGCTGTCCCAATGTGCTAGTGTTTCTGGAGACATGCTGTATTTTGAACTACGTGCTTATGCTTATCCAAGGAGGGAGTCTTGTCCGTAAAATAGATGGGCGTGAATCAAAAGCATGAATTTTATTCTTGGCACTTCTGCTTTTCTGTCATATGCTTGCAGTTCTTCACAGATCTTACATGCTGGTATTGTTTTGGGTTTTTTTAAATCCTATCTGTAGAAAACAAAGTGATATTAAGTGACTTGTGCAAGGTTGCACAAGAGGCTTAGTGGCAGAGCCACCATGTTTTGAGATCTAATCTGGTGCGTAAACCACGGGCTAATGCATTCTTTCTTTCTGCATGACCTTTGGAAAATAAATTATTTCTGTATTTATTTATTTATTCCGATGTATAAAACTGAACTAGAAAAAATTCAAGTAGGACTTTGTAAAGAGCATTCAGACTTGGCAGAAAGCACTACTTACATTTTAACTGTTGCTAGGACTAATGGGATACAAAATCTGAGGTTTTTTGGTCAACGGAAGACTATTACTGGTTTTAAGTAAAAGAGAGAAAAGGGTAAGTGTTGGAGTATAGTCTTGTGGATAAAAGATAAGCCTAAAGGGTATGCTGTACATCAGATATTTTCTTTAAATTGTTAGTTAATTATTGGAGTCAACATGAAAATGAGGTTTGGATGGGTCCAGTAATTCAGATCCTTTTCTTGGTTAAATGGGTGTGTCTGTCTGCAGTTGTTTGGTCTGCGTGAGAAAACTCTGTGTGAAGAGAACTGGGATCCCAGCTATCTTTTGTTTGTACATCTTGCCTTTGCATTGATAGAATCACCGAACCACGGACTGGTGGGGGCTGGCAGGGCCCTCTGGAGATCCCCCAGTCCAACCCCTGCCAAAGCAGGGTCACCTACAGCGGCTGCACAGGGTGC
>NW_009633082.1:3502-5265 GCF_000690535.1 Cariama cristata | reverse complement strand
GCGTGGCCCCCCTGACAAGAGTCTGGCCCCATCCCCTTGACACCCCCCCTTAAGGGATTTATAAGCGTTGATGAGATCTCCTCTCAGTTAGATTGAGTTAGATTATTAGTATGAGTCAGATGATTATTTTTTTTTAGAAGAAATGCGAGTGAAAACTTTTCAGGAAGAGATAAGGAAAGCTAAAAACCAGTTCACAATACAATTCTTGTACAATAACTAGTATTAGTACTGGAGATTTTATCCTTATTTACGAGCTCATACTAAGTCTTAGTTTTGTGGGATTCACACAACCATGTCTGCTTACTAGGCCTAAGAATTTAATGCCGAAATTGAACTATATCCCCAATGAACAATCTGTTTAGTGGTTACTTCATCAGTGCCTAAACCTAAAATAATTTAATTTTTTTAATTGAGAGATTTCAATAATTTTTGCTTTCCACTGCTACATCTACTAGTCTTCTGTACCTTGCTTTTGCTTCTCCTCAATGAGGACATGGTACAAAGACCACAGAAAGGCTGAGAAAAAAATCTGGTGCTGCCTTTGGAATCTCCAATCTTTCTGTGTTAACTAAGTATTGAATATATTAGAATAGGATTAAGAACTGTTTTGCTATTTTACTTGGGGAAATGTGAGAGCAGAAGAAGAGGAAATAAAGAATGAAAATGAGGACATGAGTGACAGCTGAAACAGAATCACAGGACTGGGAAACGGCCCAAAATGAATGGGAGAGCTCCGAGAGACGCTGAGATAACATGGAGAGGAGACAACAATCCACAGAGAAGAGCTGGGAAGCAAAAGAGGAAATCCAAAAAGAGGAATAAGCCTAAGAAATACCCCTGAATGCTCCAATTGTAGTAGAGTACTCAATAGAGATTTTGTTGAATGTGAAGTAGTTCCTAATTAGCTATCAAAAACATGAGCTGCTTGGGAACAAAAGAATTTTTCCATGATGTTGGCAACCGGGTCGAATGGACCAGAGCCTTGGCTGACAGCCACTGGAGCCACTGGAGCAATGCCGTATTACACCAGCCGAGGTCCTGGCCTTAGGTGCGTGCTCTTTGACACTAGCCAGAGTGCTTCGGTGACACGGAGGAGCAATGCGGTTGCCAGCAAGAGCACGGAAACGCTGTCAGTGTGGATCTAATGAGGACTTGGAGCATCTGGCAATTGCTTTCACCTTTGGGGTTTTTCTGTAGCTGACAGTTTTACTAGGTGAATTTCTGACAATTTTCTTCATTATTCCAAGGAACTACATCAAATAGATGGAATCAGGGATGCACAGTCTGAGAATGTAGGAAAACTCCCTGCATTTTATTAGAGTAATTTAATCTGCAATTCGAGAGCATGAGGATAAAGGATTTTGCATGCTCCGGCAATCGCTGCTGTAGTGTTCATCAACAATGCACTTTATTGTAGGACAGTTTGTACAGCTGATAGTGCAGATTTGAGCTTTATCTGCACATGTCTTGCAGTACTGTGTTTCATCATCAAGTTAATGAGAGAGAGTAGACAAAATCCTCAAGGAAAGCTTCAATGGAGCTGCCATTCCTCAGCTTTGGGTTTTCAGCTCAGTCCTGCCAGACTGGCAACGTGGTAATTATTGGAGTGGAGGTCTCTGCGTGCATGTGTAGTGGATGTAAATAAGTGTGTTGCCTGATCCCCCGTTGCACCAGTTTTACAACAGCCCTCAGCTGATGTGGCTCTATTTGCACAAGTGTTCAAGTGGGAAGAATCAGGCCCCGCGAGCTAGCTCTCTTAATGC
>NW_009633082.1:229-3471 GCF_000690535.1 Cariama cristata | reverse complement strand
AACCGCTCGACGAATTACTGCTTTAGAGGTACTGTAACAAGGAAATAATGATGGACTGCAAAATGAAATGAGAAGGGAAGCGCTTGTGGTTTATAGTCAGATTTAATAGCAATTACTAACTGCATTTAAATAGCTATTCCTATCAGCAGCAGATAGCTGTATCATGGAAGGACACGGCTTTGGTCCCGGGCCAGCACCGGCATGGCTGGTAATGAGCAAGCAATCCAGTAGCGTGCAGTTATGGCTGAAATACAACTTGAGTGGGACTCAAATAGGCCATTCTGGTGATTTCATCTACAAATGAATCTGTACTTAATTCATTAAAATGCCATTTTGAACCTTCAGTCAGGGGATCCAGCAGTTTATTCTCACCTGTTCCACCGCTGGTTCAGGCTCAATTGAACATTAATACATTTTCTTTTGTGGAAATGTGGTGATAATTCATTTCATGTATAATTGAACAATTTTTAAATAGTCATATTCTTGGAATAACGAGCTGTTGTGCAATGCAGCAAATTATTAAAAAGCATGTAGTAATATTTATTAGCCTTACTTCACATTTTTGGTTATCTCCAGTTTCTTGAATAGTTGCAATTGGATATGATCTGTGAAATTTAACTTCCGTTTCCCTACCGATTCTTCCTTCCCTGCACAAAACCAGTGTGACTCAGGGCAAGAGAGCAGAGACATCCCACTGCAGATGACCAAAGAAGATAGCTTTTCTTTGTATGGTGCCAGTATGGAGCCCCTTGTTTGGGGCTGGGCGTCTCGTCACTAGGAAGAGGTTACAGACTGCAGAGAATTTAAAAGAGAAGGAAGAAGAATTATGAATGGTCTGAGATGAAAGGGTTACTCACCTGGAAGAACACCATGACAGAAATAAAGCTTCATAGCTTGCAGGGAGAAGAAGACCGCTGAGAAGGGAGATGACAGCTACTCTGTAGTATTGCAAGGATGTGAATACACACAGGAGGAGAGAATTGTTTCTGGTGAGACAAAGTGGCAGAATGATTTCTTATCCTTAAGTAATGAGACAGAAGAATATAAACTTGAAAGCATGCTAACAGGGATTCCTGTTAGTCAATGGAATAACTTCCCAAGAGCTGAAGTGAACACTTCATTGGTAGAATGATTTAAAAGCTAAATAAACATGTAACTAACAAAGATTAGTTAACGGTTATATAATAAACAGCTCCAGACTGGTTAGAGGCTAGGCTTACGCAATTTCAGTGCAGAATTCTGGGGCCAAATCTCTGACAATTTTCAATAGCTTTACTTCCATTTGGATAATTTATTTTCATCCTTGTTTGGAAAGTGTTTGCACATGGCAGGCAGTTTACAAATGAAAAATAAAACGTGTTGTAGTGTGTCTACTAGAACCTCCTCTGCTTTTAGGAGTCTGAAAGCTAGCAGTCAGATGGATTGTTACACTTGCGTGGCATCAAAGAAATCCAGAAAGTCTCGGCGATGTCTTTCTCAGGACTCTACCCTAGCAGGGCTACGGGATGTCCCATCCGTTTCTGTGCCAGATGATTTAACTCAGTTAACCACCTTTCTTCCTTCATCATTTAGCTACACTTTCTTTTCAAGGTCTCTTTCTCTTTGAATTGCAAAATCAAGTTGTCCCAGTGCTTGATGCAAATCTGTGTAAGTCAATGGAAATCTTTTTATTGGGTTTTGGCTTAAACCCACAGATTAGAAAACATGGTTATATCTAATTAGATGGGATGATCCTCAAATCCTTGCTGAGGGATATTGTATACCGTAGTTCATGTTCAGTATTTGATGATTAAGAGCTTGTTTGTTGAAAGAGGCAGTGTGTGGTTAAGTGTTACCTAGTGTTGAGTTTGTTTGGAATTGCAAGGGATGTGATTGACGGAACTGGTGAATATGAAAACTGGAGATGTACAACCATCTATTGACTGGTTGCAAATGAGTCTGTGACCATGAATTAAGAGCTCAAGAAGGTTCTACAGGAACTTACCACATAAATAGGGATTTGTAACTACTGAAGTAGCACAAGCAAGACTATTTGGTTTTCCTCTTCAATGTATATAAATAGTATTTGTGACCTTAACTTAAAAATAAACAAAAACTTGGCTTACATTTTCTAGGTAAATAGTTGAACAATTTTTCTTCATGCTCTTTCTTTTCTTGGACTCTGTTTAACACCACCCCCTCAATGGAGTGACAGGCCCTAGAAGCTTTGAAGAGAATTGCATGGTTGTAAATGGAGAATATTTCAGCCAGTTTGTCTTATTGCTTCAAGAGCATTTGAATGGCATTGCAACTGCAAGATGTTTTTTCCATACAAACTTCTATTGAAGTTCTTATTTTCATAACATGTTTGAGAGGAAAACAATGAAGACAATCCTCTTGTGCTCTGTGGATACCAGCTAGCTGCTCCTGGATGATCAAAGTTTTCTGGCTGGTGGTTGCCTCCAGGCCTGTACACAATGAACAGATGTGAAGTGAATTTTTTAAAATACGCGTTGACTTTTTAGAGTTAAGCAGACTGGTTAGAGCTATCTTCTGAAATATTAAAATCAGCTCTCTCTCCCGCTGCAGAACGAACTTGTTAGTTTATTTTAATTTTTGAAGTTTTGTTTGTTTATAAATGCCATCGGGTGACTTGCTTTCTAGCAATATGTCATAAGACTCAGGAAAATTAATTTCAGACAGCAGGTTTAACTTTTAGCTGTATTTTGTCTCATCACCCCATCAGCAAAACTGTTCTACCTGCCATATTTAAATTCATTTTCCAGTGGGTTATTTTTGAGGAGTGAGGAGAGTTACTAAACCGTTTCTCTCCCTGTTCCTTAGTTTGTGCTCTTGGGCAGAAATAAAGCTTTGCTCCTTTTGAAAACCAGTGCCAAAATGTACGTCTCTACTGTCAAAATATCGGCCCTTTGGGCTGCCTTTGGTATGTCTGGTTCTGAGGAGCAGAGAGCCGGGTAGCAGGGTGATGGCAGCGGCTGCTTTGGGTGCTGTTACAAACCTGGGAGCTATGGAGGTACAGTCTTCAGTCTCTACAAACAGGATAAAAGGAGAAGGTTGGGAGCTGTCAGAGTTGTGAAGGGGTTTGGGGGCTTGGAAAAGGACACACGACGTATTCCACTCTGGAGGAGCGGGTGCTCCCACTGGTTGAAGTCTCTCTCCTGCTGCCCTCGCCGTAGGCAGCTGGTGCAGCCGGCAGCTCTCCCGGTCGTCCTGCGGCTCTCCCAGCTGACCTGCGGCTCTCC
>NW_009633082.1:0-200 GCF_000690535.1 Cariama cristata | reverse complement strand
TCTCTCAGCCTACCTGTGGCTCTCCCGGCTGTCCTGTGGCTCTCCCAGCTGTCTTGTGGCTCTCCGGGACAACCTGTGGCTCTCCTGGCTGTCCTGTGGCTCTCTCAGCCGACCTGTGGCTCTCCCGGCTGTCCTGTGGCTCTCCCAGCTGTCTTGTGGCTCTCCTGGACGACCTGTGGCTCTCCTGGCTGTCCTGTGGC
>NW_009633081.1:6643-47832 GCF_000690535.1 Cariama cristata | reverse complement strand
GCCGTGCGCGGCCGGGCTGGGCCTGCTCGCTGAACACAGCTGTCTCCTAAAATTAGATTTGAAAGGCGACACCTTAAAACACTTTTTTGCGGTTGAAATTTTGGCACTGTCAGGTTTTATATGATTTCTGAGAGTATAGCCGTAGGGTCTGTCAATGGAAACTCGCTGGGAAAGAAGCAGGGAGGGAGCAAAAGGAGAAATGAGCTATCACTATTGCTGAAGACCTGTAATCAGGCATTGTAAACTCTCCAGTCAGCTCTTTAAATATGTACACAGCAAATTAACCTGAATCTTTGATATTATTTTTTTCCCTTTCCTTTCTGTGATTATGCTTTTTATTTGCAAAGGCTGCTTCTAAGCTTTTGGCCACTTGGTACCACGTCCCTCGTGATGTGCGCGCGGTGTAACTCGTTCTGCCGGAGCTGTGACTTCGGCTGTTCCAGTAACGTGTATGCCCGGCAGTGGCAAAGTCAGCAAGGTTTCCTTCAGGGTGTGGGGCAGAAGTTCACTTTGCTTTGGTCTATTTTTAGCCAGGGTCTGTAGTTTGGCAACACTAGAGGGCTGTAGAAGTCTTTTCTAGTCAGCTACAGGTGACAGGTTTTTTGGTTTGGTTTGATTTGGATGGGTTTTGGTTTTTGGTTTTTTTTTTTTTTGTTTTGTTTTTGTTTTTTTTTTTTCTGGGGGCAACGTGGTGGTGCTAATGGAAGTGCTTGTGCGGGGCAGGAGGTATGAATGCAGATCCTAAACAAGTTTCAAAACAGCACTAGTTTTAAATGTCTTCAAATTATTCGTATGCAAGGAGTTTAGTTATGAGTGCAATTCTAACTATATCTTTATATATCCTGACTTTTAATAATGTAGTAATTGTCATTACTTTATAGAATCATCCAGCATAACATTTGTCTCTTCCTTACTTTACTTCATACTTTAATTAATAGGAAGTTAGTGTTAGTGTGGGCTTGGGGGTTTTTTAGCAGCGTGAGGGTTAGGTTCACTTTCATACACGGAGTGATTTCTAATACTGCTGTCTCTGTATATATACTGTTAAAATGCTGTATGTTGTCTTCAGAACACCTTCAGATATCTTTTTTGACCTGTTGGTGCTCTTGACAAATTAAAATGCCATTCACGATGGACAGGAACATTAGTCAGTAGGCAACAGTCATTCCCTGGCCACAGAAAACAGTACACAGAAAACCTTCCCTTCCCCTTTTCACATTTCATGACAGCCATCCTACCTACATGTCTGTATAGATGGATGGGGTTTTGCTATATTCTAAAGATTAACAAATTTAGATCACTTCAGATAGGTGTGGAAGTGAATTCTGCAGTGAAGGAGCACTCGTATACCTTGTCATTAGTTCCCTATCTTTCACTCGAAGGTGCTTCAGTGCTGTCAGTAATCTTAAGACATGGGGAGTGAGTCAGTCTCTCAAAAAAGCAAGCTTCAAGTCATTTTGGGCTTTATAGGTCAAAAACAGCACTTCAAACTCCACTTGAAAAACAACAGGCAGCCAGAGCAGATTTGGAGAGCAGATGTCAAATGCTCATAAAGGGATACAAAGCATATCAAGCAGAATGGCACCTTCCTATACCAGATTGTTTCCAGGTTGATTTAAGGTGCAACCCAATGTAGAGCTCATATCGGTAGCCAGATCAACTACTTGCTAAAGAATATTTGCAAATGCTAAATTATGATAGCATATTATAGCACAGAAATATAATTATGCATTAAAAGAAGAGTTTATCCTTATAATTTTGTGTGTTACAAGGTCATGTAAGACTGCATTCAGAAGGGAGCAATGCTGCTTGGTATACTTCAATTTCACCTGGAAAGAAGCCACCTCTGTCCAAAACCCCACTCACTTGGCATTGTTACTGCCATTGTCTCTTTGGGAAAAGTTCAAGGATTGTAATGTACTTCCTTGGAGATCTCAAATAAGATTGGAGGAAGTCAGAAGCAGAAAAAATCGTATCTACGTGTTCTTCTGATCTTCTGCAAGTCTTTGCAGAGTAGTAAGTTTATGTGTATTGTAAGTAGAACTATTTTTTCTGGGAGCAATTACCTTTGCTTTCAAAGATAGAGAACTTAAAAATAACTATTCTATTTCAAACATTAGATTTTAAGATCTCTTAATAACTTGCTATATGAACGGTATTAATTAGTATATTCAGATTCTGCTCTGTAGTTCACCCCTTTATTTTAAATGCAAATTTATTCTTTTGCCATTGTATCACTTTATGGTTGCAATAGTTTTCATTTAATTTTATACATCCATGGCATTTTTGGAAAGTGCAACAGTATGCTTGATTTGCTTAGATGGGTTCAGGTCATACAAACTGTGGACAATTTTCATAGCACCTTTCATAAGAGGCCCTAGTGTGTTTTATAAACCCAGTTAACCTGTGCTTATATTATTTGTGAGGCCATTTTGCATCTTGATGAAAGTCAGATATCTGTCAAGTAGAGAGAGGCAGCTCCTACCAATGTATATTGACATTACATGACAGTTTAAAATAGGAAGCAAGGAATGCAGTATCCAGTCTGCAATACTTCTGGTGTGTCTTACTGTAGTCAGCTTGTTAACAATGTTTTTTTCAATTGTGGATTATAATCAAATGGATTTTGTTTCCTACTAGCATAGAACAGCAAAGCTTTTGCTACTGTTTTCAACTATCAAAATACAGTACTAGTAGGGTTTGTTATCAACTATTGTTGCCAGGTATTCATTACAAGAGAAGAAAATAACAGGTACTCAATTTGGGCAAAGGCCGGGAGGAGGAAATCTTACAAAGCTGGAAATATAAATCAGGGTTAGCACTATCTCAACAATTCTTTATATATTCTTCCCATTTGGAAAATAGTATAAAAGTGAACATGCAAAGTGAGATGTTCTTTTAGTAAACTGTCCAGAAAAGGACAAGTTAAAAATATATAACAGATTCCTGCTATCACTGCAGCTAAAAGGAAATTTTGGGACAATATAGTTCAGGTTTGCAAACCATTCCATATTTTATTCTGATTTGATGGTGCATACAGTATAAGTAATGTTTATAGGGAACGTGGAAACCCACTAATCATTAGATTAAGGAGCATCAGGGCTTATTTAATTATATTTTTGCTTGGCATCAAGCAGGGCTTATTATCCTGTGGACTGACCATTATGGATGATCTTGTTGAGCTCTTTGTAACATTAGTGCATTACTGATGTATGTTTGAAGAGATGAAGGTAAAAAGAAATTTTGTGATACCAGTTATTTAATTTCTTTTATTGATTTATCTGACTATGTAGCAGGTTTCCCAGCATCAAGCGCGAATAGCATGACCAAATGGCTTCATATTTGATTATACAAATAAAATGAGAGCTAAACTTTCAAACATGAAGAAAATGAATCAAGAGGGCGTTTGTGCTCCATGAGAGAAATTGGTTCTTGTTTCTCTGTTACTTTGTGTGTTGAGGAATTAAATCACAAACTCAGTAATGATACAGTTTTCTGGTGCCACATAAGTTGGTAAGTGGTTGGTAATAAAGACATAAATGGCTAATTCTGATCAGATTTTGTAAACTGATATGAATTTCACTGTGAGCACTGTAAAAAACGGGGAAGATGGATCATATTTACAGATGGGGAACTACTGCTTCAGGAAAGCAGTCACTTTCACAAAGTGAAAATTTTGTGGAGAGAAATACTGGATGAACAATGGAATGTGAGCTCACAAAAGTGAAAGGTTTTTAGAGATGTGACTATGCAAATGTTGAGTAAGACTCAACAGATTATATTGCCCTGGCTGTTGGCATTACTATGACTATTTCATGAATATTGTTTCCTATTCTGGTGCCATCAGTTAGGAAAACAAAACACTAAATGTCAAAGAAGCACAAAGAAATGATTGAAAGGACTGGAACACGTGCTTTGCAATGAAAAGCTGAGCTTAGTCTTAAAAAAAAAAAAAGGCAGACTTAGTAGATACTTGATTAGAAGCTATAAATACCTACATGGAGAACAAAAATTTGTTAATGATGGTTTATTAAATCTGTAGGCAGGAAAATGTTGAAGTGTAATGGCTAAAAGCAGAACATAGACCAAATCAAACTAAAAATAAGCTGGATATTTTAACTAATCCTGGAAACTACTTTCTGATGCAATTGATAGATTTTCTGTCACTGGAAATAAAAATGTGACCTTTATTCATTTTCTTCTTTTAAAGACATAGTCTAAATCAAGCTTAAATATTGAATTTGAAGCAGAAATAATTAAAGTGCAGTATCTATATTATACAGGAAGTCAAATAACCACAATAGTATTTCCTGTCCTTAGAAGTGCATTATCCTAAAATAGAAAGCGTGCACACTTTCTGTTTCTTTTAATTTTCTTTCTTTATCCTAACTGTTAAACTATGTGCCAATTTGTTGTCTACTCCTGAAAGTACTGTGTGTAGAGAGCTTCCATTTATGACAATAAGATTAGGGGATATTAGGGTCATACCCTTAATATAAAATATAGTTTATTTGGATATTGGCTATCTTCCAGTTGATACCATAACAAATTCTACTTATCTGAAAGCATACAGATTTTTTTTTCTTCCACTCAAGAATGTATAGCATTGCACAATTGACCAAGTGTATTATGGGAGAAGTTCATCTTTCTGTAGAGGATTAAGTACTACCCTTCCCCAGAGGCAGAATGCCAGATTGATTTGATGGACCAGTTTACCATGGCAAATTGCATATTCCAGAAGCACTTTCGACCAAGAGTTACTGTCTGTAGTGTACCATCTGCTAGAAGTCTGATATCTCTAAATTTAGATGATTGGTGCAGTCAATTTGGATACTAAATTATTCATTTAAACATTGTAGTGGACACTTCACCACATGAAAGCCGCCTTCTGCTTCTTCTGAAATTTCAGTTAAGTAGGATGGAAAACTAGTGGATAAAAGCAAATACATTTTTCACTACTTTGAACCTAAATAATTACTTACATCCACAGAAAACCATGTATCAGTAGAATTGCAATTATAATGTGAATACACTAATTGGACACTCAGCACAATAAGTTAAGTAATGAAGAATGAACTCAGGCACTGCAAACTAATGGCACTGTGATTACACTACTTTGGAATGACAGTTTATAGGATGTAACATCACACCATGTATATCTTTAAACTGTTCTAGCCTGAGAGCAGGAGAAAGCAACACAGAATGTGCAGCTGCAGATTTTTTTAGTTTTTCTTCCCCATTACCTATTTGTCCTTGTCTCCGATGAGGTATTGTGCAACTCCTTTGAGAACAATGACTGGCGACAAGCCTGACTTGCTGGTTAAGCTGTGTAAATTGACAGTGTGTCTGGACTAGACTGGTGCTAGGCCAATAGTTTGTGACTGCCCATTGGGCCCAAAAATACAAATTCGAAGTGCCTCATAGGCTCGCCATCAAAACTGAAGTTTTCTTGATTGTGGGATTTGCAGACAGCCCACATGTACTGCAATATGTCCTAAACCCAAATTTAAGTGACAGCTGCAGACTGAGCTAACAAGTTAGCAGTTCTCACAGGTATTACAGGTTTTGCTGGTAACATTTTTCTATCATTTGGTTTCTAAGTAGCCTACGCACCAACAAATTAGAGAATACCAGGAGCAGCGAGTTGAGTGTTTTGTTCTGTTTTGGTTTGTTTGTTTTGTGCTTCCTCTTGACAGCCCTTGAGACAGGAGGGACCACACCCTCTCATGTTCTGTGCTTCTGTCTCAGCATTTTAGGGTTTGCCTTTTCCAGCTCACTGAAACAGGCTTTGCTGGTACTGTGGACCCATACACACTGCCTGTCAGCAGCTTCAAAGCCTTTGTAAGCCTCATGTCTAGGTAAAGATGGCATTTCTAAGTAACTTTGAAAGGTAGAATTAAAACACACGTAGTACATTAGGAAATTTCAGTGCTGTTTCAGATATAATGCCTGCTGGAGAGTTAAGAAAGTAGCTCAGCGCTGATGCAATTTTTCAGTATCATCCACAGGAGCCAGTGGATGGTTTGTTACTCAGGCATATGCGTGAACGCTGGATAGGCAGTACTTTTAGTTAGTGTGATAGATAGTAGCTGAATATCACATAATGTATAGCATTCACAAGCTTGGCTGCTTGTTCAACAGTCTTGCATTATAATTTGTTAATTTTTTAATTCTTGCTGCTAATGACTGTGTTACCTGGACAGTAGAATAGTATAGTGTTAGTATGGTGTGGTGGCACTGACCTTGCTCTGTTATTGGGGATAGATTTTTCTGAGAGGAATTTCGATTCAGGAACGGTGATAGTTTTAAGCTAAAACTGTTGTTCTAGTAAGAGGTTTTGTTTGAAGTTACGTGGTGAACACACTGAAATATCTGTTGCTGATTTGAGTATGTGTGTCACTGGTAGGTAGTTTGTGCAATTTTTCCAAAGGTGTTAAATAAAAATTTAAAGATAATGTACATAGAGCTCAAGTAATCATAAAAGCAGAAGTCAGAATTCTGTAATGTTTAATTTATGTGTGTGCTTTTCTGTTTTCTTTCCTTCCAGATTAATGATGAAAAATATTGCTCCAATAAGAAGTTTCCTTATTTAGAATAGAAATTAAGATAACTGTAATGTGTGGCTTGTTAGAGAGGGGTAGTGTTGGATTTTTTTTAAAAAGTAACTACACACTGCATGTACATAATTATGAAACACTAATTACTTAAAGGTCACAGAAAGAGTTTCCAATTTTTTTTAGTATCCTGTGGTTTCCTTTTCATAAAGCATAGTAATTAAATTCCCTATCAACCAATTTCATGTGGTGTCATTTCACTGCATTATTCTGAATTGAAATATGTAGAATTTATGCTGGTGTAGGACTTCCTATTCTGCTATTTGATATTTTTACTGATTGACAGGTGTCTGGAAGACACCTTTAAGAAACAATATAATTAGTCTATTTGCATTGCCTGGAATTAGGTGACCTTTGGTTTTGGCAGTAATTAGACTATCCCTGCTGTACACTGTTACTTGCTGGTAGTCACTAACCAGGCAGAAAAGGAGTCCAAGCGGCTCATTTAGTGAGCTACAAAAGCTTTTCAAATGTCATTAAAATTAACAGGAAATTATAATTAATAATGCGATATCATTTTATGGATGTGTCCCACAGATAAAATGTTCCTGGAAGCAGTTATTTACCTAGCCAAAAAAATCCTTAAAATAAAACAGTATTTTCTTGGGTACAACTTCTGTAGCCTCTGAAGCCTAAAATGCTTCAGTGCTACAGCATGGGCATGTTCTGAGTGTTTTCTTCTCAGGAGGTGTATATGGAGGCATACATACTGAGCCAAATTTTTGCCAAAGGTGTTTATAATTGGTTCTCTAAGGCTACTGAAAAATGTATGTAGTTGTGTGTATTATTTATATAACCCAAAGCCACATATTTTTTATAATGCTTCAATGTCATTAATTATTTTTTCATAGAAGATATTAAAAGGCAATGTGGTAAATTTTGGAAAAATATTTTTTACACTATTAACAGAGACTTCTAATCACTAAGAACAAAATTCCCAGGTACTTGCATGCTTGATCATATATGGATGATATCTTCCTGCATGAATCCAGCCCTGCAATAAGATAAATCTGGATTGCCATTACAACAAATTGAAGGTTCATGCTTTCATTTCTAGCAGTTAATTGAGGCACCCAAGTTCATAGCCTAGATTAAATAGACTCCTAGTTTACGTCTCGCTTCTGTGGTTCAAGTTGCATGGTAGAATGAATCAAAATTGTAAGGTACCGATAGTAAATGACTTACTAGAACTGAATTTTACATGGAGTACCAGAACTGTGTTGAAGATTTACCAGTATGTAATGACCACATTGCACCACCTGGTTAAAATAATTGATCTGTGCATTTTTGTGATTGGCTAGTAGCACCGTAGCATTAGAAGACAAATGAGGCATATTCACAGGACAGTATAAAAAACCAGAAATTACCATAGTCAACCAACTTCTATGGTATGCTCTCGTTTTGTTGGTCATAACGGATGTGAGTTAGAAGTCCTATAAATTTGGGAAAGTCGAATAGCAACAAACAGGGTTTTTTTTCAGAGGATAATTGGAACCTTTTTCTGAGGGGTTTGCAAACATCAATCCTCAAATATTTTTGTGAGATAAGTATGCATTATCTATTTTTGTATATACGTCAGAAGAATTACTCTCTTAGCTGAGTGCACTGTATGTATACTATACATTTGCATGCAATTTTATGTCTCTGTTTTCATAAATAAACACCAGATGTTGAGAATGTCATTTAAATTCAAATTAATGTTAACATAATGTAGAATTATATACATTTGAATTACGTGATTTTTTAATCTAAAGCAGCAGATATGTTTTTCACTGCTGGCATCAGTGCTTCAAATCTTCAATCAGCAAGTTGTTTGGAAGGTGAGCAAGGTGATTTTTTCTTCTTAGGAAAAAGATTTATTCTACCTTACTTTAAATGTCTAAGTCTCACACCTTAGACGAGTCATCTTTCTGTGGTCAGAGGAGACAAAATAGATGCACTGTTCTGTAGACATGCCTATTTCTCTCTCTAAATCTTTTGCTTCTGAATAAAAACTTAAGGGTGTTATCCAGGATGTCCAATTTCAACTTAAACATCTGATTCTTAGATTTCAAGACTGAAATACATTGATCACACCATTCTCTAAAGTTTGACCGCTGTGTCTGAGCTCTGTCATCAAAGAGCTCAACTGAAAGAAAAGTTAACTTCAGTACCTTACATTGCAGTTCTGTAGTCAAACCCCCCACCGAGTTCTCTGAAAGGTGGCAGGAGACCCGTGTTACCGTGCTACGCTTGTCTTTCTGTTTTGTTTTGGTTTTGGTTTTTTTCCTTTCTTTTAACCAAGAAGCCAGTTGATTAGAAAAAGTATACATACAGGTGTTCCTCACTTGCTTAGCTTGTCACAGCTAAGATTTCTGAGCTCTCAGAGAACCTGAATTAGTTTTGACAGTAACAGTAGACAGGTGGTCGCAAAAATGAATAAACTCATTTAGAAAATTCAGGATTTGCTATTAAAAACAGAAGATTGACAACTTGCAAACTTTTTTTTCTCAGGCTTGAAAAAAATTTTATTCTTGTCATTTCACAGTCTTTTAAGACACTGATTCAGTGAGATGTCAAACTTCTAAATGTAACTTTCAATACAAAGTGGTTATTTTCACTTCTTATTCTGTATTAGTAAATTTGATTTTTTAAAAATACCCATCACAGAAACAATCCAGTTATCAATAAAATTACATCATGTGGATGCACACCTAGAACACTGTTGGCAGAGGACTAGCCTTTAATAGGTTCAACTATCTGAAAAATTAGGCACTTTACAGTTGTCTGACAAAGATATAGGCACCTCCACAAGTTGCTTGATATCAGCCATTTTAGATATATTTGTGTCTAAATACAGATACATCATAAACTTTGTTTATTTTTTATCATTAATTTTTTGACAATGTATATCAGTTACATTGAACTAGGTTTAGACAGTTAGCTGAGACTGGATCCTTAATTTTAATAACTATTGTTTGCTGAGATGCATGCTGCTCCACAAGTTTCACATTATTTAGCGGCCAGTGGTAAAATGTGTGAAATTTTTTCTCTCATTCAAGATATAAGAATGGAAAGCAGCCCCTATACAATGTGATTCATCCTAGAGACAGCGACATTTGGTTATAGGATTTCATTAGTTCCACAATATATTCATCAATCTCTATACTGAAACAACAACTCTGAAATTCTTAAAGGATTCTTAACTGAAGACTGCTCTGAATGATCTTCTCTGACCAGACTTGGACAAACAGCCGCTGTTTGGCTGAAAAAAAACCCAAACCAAACCAAAACACAGATGTTTTTATTTAGTAACTTGGTAATACCTCTTGAGTTTATTTTAGGAACTTTTGCTATCTAGCTACACCATTTTAGTTCATAAATTGCCAAACATGATGATGATGTTTCATTTCTATAGTAGGAAATTATACAGTGCAGAAGTAAGGGACAGGGATTAAAGCTTTAGACTACCTGATCAAATGCCATGTCATGTTACTTTCCTTCATGAACAGATCTTTGTGTTTGTCATTTCAAGTTTACTGAATCCATCGTTTTGTGAGCTGCTGGGTGAAGGTAAACTGTTGGTTTGCCTACTTTAAAACAAAGTTATTAAAAAAATATTCAACAGAAAATACTTGGTTAACTGAGCGTTGAAATAATACAGAAAGGTACTCTTTTCTATGTATATTATTATTTTGGCAATGTTGTGTGTATTTGCGGAAAAATAAAAAGAACACACCCCCCCACCCTTTTTACAGAATCCAAAACTGTCATTTCGGTACCTTCCCTGGGTAATGACACACAAAGATAGATCTTTATGAATATTTTGTATAATATAAAATCTTTGTGCACATTTCAAGAGTGTGGTGATCTATCTACCCACCGATCCACATGTTTCCAAAGACATGTAAATACATAGACCTGCTGGGCAGACACAGATATGTTGGCTGTGAGGCTGTAAAGTATTTTGTCAAGTGTATTTTAGGCCTGATTTTTATCTGAAGTTGTAAATGAAATGTGTCTAAATGTAATTAGAAAAAGATTTTTTTTAAATATAGTGAAACATAAACTTTAATAATTTCTAATTATTCCATGTACGGTTAAGGAGGATTTGAAGGATACTCTTGGGTTTTGTTTGTTTGGTTTTGGGGAAAGAGGATATTATGCATGATCAATTTACCTGAATTATGGCTGATGTTGATGTCACAGTTATATTAATGCCACACCTGTTAAACCTGTTAAGATAACAGGTGCAGAATGGGGGTTGGTAGAGCACGGAAAGTGTTTACATTTCATGTGCAAAGCATTTCCTATTTAGTCAAGTTTAAAATTGCCTGGGATAACTCACATACAATCAACATTCAGTATTTTCAAATTCATAAAGGGCAAACGATACTTTTCTTTCCATTACTCACTTTCAGTTTGGACTGTTTCTAATTTATTTTCCTAATCAACATCTTAAAAATATAACCTTCTTATTTATAAAATAAGAGATTAAATTGTCTCTAACTATAGCCCATGAAAGGTTATGAATGTTAAAGCTACTAGAAAACTACAAAAAGTACTATCCACAGAGAATGGCCTTTTCAATTTTTTTGTATTTCAGAATTGTTACAGGAGAAACAGTAACGGGATGTGCTTGTATACAGAAGTCCTACATATACGGCAAAGACAGTTGTAGAAAATGTTCACAAAATTGCGATTTTTCTGGGCATAAGGGATGGGAAAATTTTTCCCCCGAGAAAGGATGAAAAAAATTCTGACATCAATGATATTCAGAATGACTTTAAGTTCATTTTGCTTTAATCATTTAAAAAAAGACAATAATTAAATTTGTTGCAATAGCTTTTTGGAATTTAGTTTCAAAAGTAACTTGAGTCAGTGGGAAGTGTAAAGGAAAGGCTTTGTGTTATGCCATGAATTTTCTATTACTCTAGAAATACCCAGATTACCACAGATGCATTTGTGAGAATATCTTTAGCTCAGAAGGATTTGTAAATTATAAACCTGTGAAATTAGGAATTTAGAAAAAAAAACACTTACTGACCCTTAGTTACAAAGATATCTAAATCCTTTATTAAATTCACTGCTAGCATTATAGGCTTGGGAACTACTGAGAAGAGGATTATGCCTATTGTTTGGCTCAGGATTAGATTTTGAAGTGATTTTTAGCATTATCTGAAAGGTGTTGCAACTCCCCCATCCCCTGCAAAACAAAACAAGAAGTCAAGGTCAAACATTGTATTATCCTCAGATTTTAGTATCTTTGTTCCTAGTAATAGCAAGTAGTAGAATTTGCTCTAGCTAAAACATGGAGACATACAACTCTCTACAACTACCTGAAAGGAAGTTGTGGCAAAGTGGGGATCAACCTCTTCTCCCAGACAACTAGTGACAGGAGAAGACAGCATAGCCTGAAACTGCACCAGGGGAAGTTCAGGCTAGAAATGAGGAGGCATTTCTTCACAGAAAGGGTCCTTAGGCATTGGAATGGAGTGCCCAGGGAGGTGGTGGAGTCACCATGCCTTCAGGTGTTTAAGAAAAGACTGGACATGGCACTTAGTGCCATGATCTAGTTGACATGGAGGTGTTAGGGCAAAGGTTGGACTTGATGATCCCAGAGGTCTCTTCCAACCAAACTGATTCTGTGATTCTGTGAAGCTGATATGGCTTCATACAAGGTATCAATTCTATTTTTATATGTAAATATTGTAGAGTAACCCATATTACTTTGTATTATTTATATCAAACAATTCCAAGCTGCTGGTTATTCTTTTAAGCTGCACTAGTTTTAATTAGCTAAAAAAGGAAACAGGAATAAAGTATTTAATCTGCATTTTTCCCTTCTGTATTTCTCATTTCTCTACCAAGTAGGAAACAGAATACTTAGAAGTTCTTTGAAAGTTCTTAAAACAAAGTGTCATCGACAGCCTAAGATGTTAAAATAGAAAGTTGTCACTGACATTTTATCTATGCAAAAAAGATTTCTAATCTCAAGATCTGGAGGTAAAAATGACAGATAAACGGTAAATAGAAGTACAGTATAAAGGTGCCACTTCTCTTTTGCATCTCCAGCTGCTTTCCTGCTCAGCCTTATTCAAATTTATTGCTGATTTTTTTCAAGGCTGTAAAATCCTGGAGTGTAACACAACCTCACATAATGCTTCCCTCAACTTTTATAGCAGAGGTATGATTTACTATTGCAATAAAACTCTGCTAGCAAGTATTTTCTAACTGCTTTTATCTCTTCTGTTGATGAATAAAATGCAAAATGAGATTCCCATCTGAATATGTAATTGAAGACGAAGTTACTTATTGCAAACTACTTTGGGAAGCAAAATAGATTTAGATGTGTTAGTTTAACACTGACACAAAAATGTCTCACAATGTATAATTCTTATCTTTGATACCCAGGAGCCTCAGAATCTAAGCAGACTGGTAAAACCCACAAGAGTTTGACTCTGTAGTCGCAGAGGCATACAGTAATTTCTGTGTTTGACTTCTGTATCAAACAATGGGATCATTATTGCTGTTTTCATAATAGAGTTCAAATCAAAAGCAATATTGCCCAAGCTCTTTCTATGTATTCCATATGCTTCACTTTTTTGATCAAGAATTACATTTCTAAATGCTAGAATTCTGAATTCTTTGCAAAGAAAAAAAAGGCATAGAACATTTTATTCATACAAAATATTGTCATACACCAACAAGCAAAATAGATTTTACACCTGCTCACTTTCCCCTTCATTCATTACTTATTAGCTTTGCAATACTTTTCTCAGCTATGTTGCATGAAGATAAAAATAGAAGTATAAAGTGAAATAAATAACAATACTGCATATTTCCTCCAGATGTGAGTGCTTTGAATGCCACACCTTAGAAGCTTCGGCATCCATTAAACATGTTGTCCCCTGTGGCTTAAAAGGAAGTTTGGTTGATATTAAATTCAATGAGTTTTTTTCAGAGGCCTGTATGGTGGAGTTGCAGTTTAGCATAAAAGAACAGCTTGTAGTCTAAAACGTGTGGCATGCAGAAACTGTCAAATGCACAGTGTGGACATGGAGAATGGGTTATGTTCTAACTTTGTGTGCAGGGATTTCTGCATGGAACTAACCTCGGCATGAATGGAGATGGTAGCGTACCCTGCTGAGTTGACTTGTGTGCTTTTATTGCAGTGCTCATACCAGACTTGCATACGGTTTCTCTGCTGGTTTCTCTTCTCAGATGAACAGTGGGAACTGCACTTACTATTCCCTACCAATTCTTTCTCCTTTTTACCACCCTGTCAGATATATTTGAAAGAATTTTTGGAGGCATGGAAAAAGTGTTGTAAGAAGGCTGTCATTTGTAAGAAGCATTGTTAATTAGAGGTTTTTGAAGGTCTTTTTTTTTTTTTTTCATGGTGTCTTCCTTCTGAATTGGAACTAAATCTGAAAATTCATATGAAGGGATTTTAAAAAATAATTTCAGATTAATCACTTTTATTTAAGTTTTTTTTTGTACTGCAATACATAGAATAATAGAAATAGAAAATAGAACAGAATGACACTTCATGACTGCCTGTGACAGCATGGTTTTGGATTTGCTAACCTAGTAGATCTCTTTCAATTCTATGAATAGTAATTTCAGAAGAAAGGATTAAAGACAGTTGACATCATCAGCTTTTTGCTTCTTTGAAACAAAATTTCAGCAAAATTACACCACTATGTAAGCTGTTTCACTGTTCCAGTAGAAAATGCTTCCAACATTTTCTTTCTCTTAAAACGCTCTAGGTGTTTAATGTACTTTTTAAAAAGTCCCTTGTAGAAGAATTAGACTAACATTTTGTAAGTAAGGTGTATGCAGAACAGCATTTTCAGTTTGTGCAGGCTTTTTTCTTCAGCATGAATTACTAGAAGGTGAAATTGTGCTGCTAACCTCGAATGGCTCTTATCATAACGCAGTAATCCTACAACAGTCCTCTACCTGCATTTTTCTTCCCCTTCCTATGGGGTTTTAATTCAGATTGAATGAATGGACCATCTCATTTTTAGTGGCAGTCTTTAGTGAACTGCTACATTAGCAGACAGAAAAGGCAAGGTGCAGAACCAGAAGACTGTGCGTTTACTGCCTCGTGGCCCTGTGGAAGCTAGCAGAGGATTTGAATTCAGAAACAGAATAGCAAACAGCAACGCTATACTAAAGGACTGTGCTACTCAGACTTTTCCTAACTAAGCATTGCCTAAAGAAAAACAAGAGGTTTATATAAGTACCTAAAAAGTCTGTCTCATGAGCAGTGTAATAATAAGCTTTCAGAAAGAAAATTTTAATTACAACTATTTCAGAAATTAGAACCTGCGGCAAACAAAGGGGAAGAGGCTTGTCTGAATTCAGCAACCAGAGCAGGGTATAAAATTCCTGTTTCCCAATTTTTAACCACTGCAGCAAATGCCTTCTTAACACCAGAGAAGGTGTGTATAAGTCCCTTATCTCACTTCATCAGTTGTATGCCATTGCAGAGGAGTTTGTATTGGTAGCATCTGTTTTTCTGATTTTCTGTCTGCCTTTGGCAAAAAGCTTAGTATTTTGAGAACTGGAGTGCTAACTAAAGTCTTTGGGCTTAATTTAAGAGCTTGTGGGTGAAGCTTAATGGTTTATGATGTATGGGAGGTCAAAGCAGATGATCTAATAGTCCCCTCTCACCTTAAACCATATGAAACTATGTAGAGTCCTGAAATATGATAAAGCTAGTGCCAGTGTCACAGATCACGATGATAAATGCTGAACTAAACCTTCTGCTTGGCTGCAGCCTGAGAACAAGACTGACTATGAGCATCCCAGTGCTGTGAAGAGGCTCAGCCTTGCCGCTGTATGCCAGGAAAGAGCAGCAGTGAAGAAACCTGAAATAGCTGCGCCTCATGTTATAGCCAGCAGGTTTTGTGAAAAAGGAATATTATTGCAAAGTAGACTCATACTTGAAAGAAGCATGCTAAACAATACATTTGAGAGTGTGGCTTGCCTAAATGAAAAGCTCACAGTTTTTGTTCTCAGGAATGAGAACTGTTATATATGGAAGACATTAATTCTTTTTCAGAGTCTTTTGGTTTTGGTTTAGCTACATATGCTGTGAACAGACCCTCTTGAAAAAGTTTATTACTGAGTCTCAAGTAAGGGACTGAGTCCTTTATGGCCACTGAGTTGAGAAATTTCTGGAAACCACAATGTAAGTGTATTTCCAAAACTGTCTGAACCTGTTTCCATGTTATCCTGCACCCAATATGTACCAGTGAAAAATGCTGCTTGAGGAAAGGGTTGCACGTCCTTGATGACAGGTTGAACAGTATGTTTCAGTCACAGGAGGCTGGAAGTGGAGGCTCCATTGAAGTTTGCTGAAAAACTACTGAGGAATAGAAGCTGATTAGAAAATACCTGAGAGGTGGGATAGTTTTGCTTGTGTAGAAATATGCCTGCTTTCTACATACATATTTCAGACACAAAAACAACTGCCACTCTCCGATGTGTAGAGGCAAAATAAAGAGAACTGAAAATCAGATCTAGCTTCTGAAATATGTACAGAGGCATCAGCACTGCATTTCACTCCAGCTGTTTTCATCTTTTTCCCCATGCCCTCTCCTTCACTGAGCAGCATGACTGCTTTTGCTATTGCTTTGAAGATTTACTCAGCAGGTAGGTCTTGTGATGTGGGACGCTGCACTGCTACCTCTGCTGCCCTTGTGCAGTGAGAAGCACCTAATACTTTGTGAAGATCAACAGAAAAGCATTTAAGGGAGAAGAATTTTGTGGATAAGCTTTATTCTTTTCCTCTTTTTAACTCAAATTCTTGTACATTGTCATTAAAACATAGGTAGAGATAATGCAGTTAGATGATCTTTGTGATAGTGTTCTGAACAGAAATGAATGGAGCAGGTATAAGATAAAAAGATAGGGATTTTAGTTGTGCACACATAGCTGAGAAATGTCTTTTTAAATGTCAGACAGAAAGAGTCCTTAAAATTTAGGCAGTATCTGGTTGTAAACACCTAGAGTAAGGAATATAGAGAGAAACATTACTTAAAATATCATTATTTTAAGTGACACAATAAAAATAAGGAAAGCAATCAGAAAATTGCAAAATAACAAGAAACTAGCAAATTCATTTCGCTGTAGGTCAGTTCCTACATCCAAATGCAAATTCTAAATGCACAGAATTCTTCAGATGGAGATTCTAACTTTCTTGAGAACTAGAGATTAAAAAAGAATGTTGTCCTAGCAAAAATAAAGTTGTTTAAGGAAAAAAAATCCAATACACATTTATGTTATCAAACACAGCTAAATGTCTTCCAGGAACACAAAACTTTCCCTGAACACACATATTGACTGAGAGACTGTCAATCTCTTAGTCTCAGAAAGAAACTAAAAATATAAAAATGTCTTCATGGTATAAATTCTCAACTGGCAAAATTGGGATTTTGTTGGGGTGTCAACAACATATGCTTGGCTGACATAAACTTATTCTATAGAAAGTTCTTCTTCATCTTACTCAGAATTTGTGCCTACCCAGATCTTTGGACTGTTGCTGTTCAGCTTCCTCCTTTCCAGTCCCAGTGCAGATGAGGACCTGTGTCATTTGTGATCTCATTGTGATTCTGCAGGTCTCTTGAAATCTGATTGGAGGTGCTAATGCACCTTCTGGCTGTATTAGAAATGGATGATTGAAAAGGTAAAATGAAATTGGCTTGTATGGTACAAAACCGTTCTTATAATCATACGGGTCTTTTACAAATATTTTATTAAAAGAGTGATGTTACTATGAAAGGTGGGTGTTTTGGGAGTCTTCGGGTTTGGCTTTTTTTATGTGTGGTTTTTTGTTTGTTTGGGTTTTTTTTTTGTTTTTCCCCAGGAAATTAATCATTATTCATATTTGTCACTATCCAAAAAGGAAGAAAAAAACTACATAAAATTGCACATAAAAATTGAAGAAGACTAAACCACATTTTTACCTACACATTAAACCAAAATGTTGACTTCTATTTATATAAGTGCACCAGAGTGCAGATAGAGAACTCTTATGCTTATATATAGAGAAATTTTATCCAGCTAAGGAGAATGAATATCATTGAAGGGCACATTAAAGCTCCTTTTGCTTTTTAGCTTTACTAAATATTAATCAGAGGTTTTAAGGTTTTCCCTAGCAATGTCACACTAACTAAGGGAACCACATCCCTCCATAATCAAACACCATCAATACAATAAGTCAGCCTTGCCATGATTTTGCAGAAGTTACCCAGCCTGGCACGCTACCTCTTAGATTCCAGGAAGTGATTTCCCTGTCAGCTTTTCTGGTGATGAGAAGTTTTTCTCACTCTTTGTATTCAGAAGGCATTAGGCTACAAAATCACTTCTCAGCTATGTAGTTGGGATTCACGTCTTATATCAGCATTATGTTGCTTAAGTGTGTCTTCACTGAAGAGGTTTTGGGGTGTATGTGGCTTTTGTATCTGATCTCACCTTACGTTTGTAAGAATTAAACTTCATTGAGTCATTTTATAAGTGTAAATTAGTTGTGATATAAATCTCAGAATTTTCCTGAGTAATTTTCTCTCGCTTCCCCATAAATATGATTTTACTTTTACAAATAGCCCTTTGCCATTTTCTGCCCAGACAGCATATTAGATTTCCTTCTCATGACTGCTAGTTGCAAGGAAATAGTTAACTCAATGTGAAGATACTAATTTTCAACTATAGAAGTGGAGTCTGAATCACCAAGTATAGCTTCTTTATACACTGAAACATGTATTTTGTGTAAACATGCATATATGGGCATTCATAGGTTATGCATGTTACTTATTATTAGGCTTTGGCTGAAATAACACATGCTGGTAACTGAGTATTTTCATGTGATGGTAGGCTTATGCACATAAAATTTAGCCTTCGCTCAGAGGAACACAACAAAAAACTTCATTAGATTTCTGGGTATAACCCAGAGACTAATGACTTTGTGTTGATAACAAAAGACAACCCACTTTTCTTATAGACTGTGTTGCATTTGTTCAGTCCCTCCTATATTATTAACCAAGAGGTGGAGATGGAGTCTGACAGGGGACAGATGAAGTTGTTCTGGAGTTTTCCTGTTTCTTCCTTGCTGGGATGAGATACTGCGTAGCAGCAAACAATTGTTCTCCCCCCGTGAAGGTCCTCTTGCACATGGATCGACTTAATTGACTTTCCTGCTTAATACTTGAGATGATGGAGTGAGTTGATAGAACAGGTGGTATCTCTTAACAGATGGATATTGCATGCTATCTGTCTTTAAAGAATTGAAGTGATGATTTTGATTTGTTTATCTAGTATCTTGCTGTAACTGGGTTTGAATGAGGTCATCCTAATTATGAGTCATTTCACAGCTGAGAGACTTTATTCTACTATTAGTAAGAGTGATACTAGTCCTCTTTAGTCACATGCATATCTGTTACTGCCAGCAAGTGTCCTTTCTTTACTCCACCCCAATAGTTAAGGTCATTCTTTCTAGCTGCTATTTGTTTCAGCACAGTAACCATCAGAGTAAAACAGCCTCAATGTACTGTGTGTGGGAGGCAGCAGAGGGGAGAGCAGGAGCTCTCTGTGTGCATACGTGAATTTTGGCCTTATCCATATGCAAGCAACATATTCTTTCTCAATGCTGGATGTTGGGAATTCAATGTCAATTGATTGATACCTTCATTTCCCCAGTCTAAAGAGGGCATAGAATAGGATATAAGGTGAATAATTCTGCTGTCTGGTGTAACATTAAAAGTTTGTGAAAGGTGAGTATGCTTTACAGTTTACCATGCAATTAAATTGCATTTACTTGTGGGTAAAAATGTTGTGAACTAATTTCACCAGTTCATTTCAGACCTTTTCATTTAAACTGACAGAAGCAAATTATAGTGCTATAGCTCATTCATCCATGATTTCACGCTCCTGCACCCTAGGAAACAAGAGGCAAATCTCAATGGGTTTCTCCGTGGTAAAACATTTTTAATTAGTAAATAATTCTGAAACTGCACATTCAAAACAAATCCTCACTAAGCAAGCCCTATTGTCACTTCCAATGACAGCACTTTCAGATTTCTCAATGACTGCATGCGTAGATTCACTTTTCACAGCGGCTTTCTCTCCAAAAGAGAGGAGAGAGTCAGTCCTGAACACTGTTGTTGTTTCTTGCCAGTTAGAGTAGCATACAAATAGAGCCAAGTATGCCTTTGTGGAAGCATTTCAGTCTGCAGTCCATGAGACTTATAAATAGAAACTAAACAGTGAGTGTTGAAAAGTGTGAGGTAATGTCAAGCAAATACACATTTGGTTTAATGGAAATGTGGTCAAAAATAGTGTTTTCCGGTGATGGCTTTAACCAGCAGAGTGAAAAACAGAAACTTGAATGTCTTTGTAATATTAGTTTGGTTTTAATTCATAAAGCAGAGAAGCAATTAAAACTCCTGGGCTAGGATAAAGATTATATAAGTAAAACTAACAGGAAAAAACTGAACCATATTTCCAAAAGATTTAAAAAGACTTAGCAAAGATGATTGAAAAAAAGTTGTATAGAAAGCATAGATTTTGTTTCCAATTGCTTTGATCTTCTTCCCACTAGCAGGACTATACCTCATACTTGTGTACATGTCTTGGCAAGACGTTCTCTCTCCCTACCTGTTTGCAAGTTGCCGTGGCATATCCACTAAGAACAAAGTATGTTTAATCATAATTTTAATGTTGCAGAATCTAACCCCCAGAAGTCAGTATTAATGTTGCTACTGGAAACTCAATTCAGCCCCACTACGTGTAGGAATTACAACATTGTCTTTATTTATCGAATCATATATCAATCGTTATTTTCAGAGAATCTTGATCCTATTCAATGCACAAAATATTCAGTCCAAGTTAATGAGCTAACTTCAGTGTTTGCCTTCCCCCTTGTTATTCACTATATGTTGATGTTATGTGTTGCAGTGTTCATATCCTGTTTTGAAGACAGAGCTATTAGTTTTCTCATGGAATTTGATATGACATTTATCGCCACTGTATCTGAATGCTTTGCAAATATTAACACACTTATTCTTCAGTGCAGAAACAAAAGCATATTAGCACCCTTTGCAGCTTCAAAGAAGTGGACCATAAGTCACTGTTATATGCATAATCTCAACTCTCAGACCCTAAATTAACCATTCAGGAAATAAAGAACAGAAACTAAAGGTGAAATTACCTGCCTTCAGTAACATTTAATCTTACTTAGAGAGGAGGTTGTGTATACATTGGTTTTAGTCAATGAAAAGTAAGTGGCACTGACAGGAAGCGATTCATCCCATCTTAAGGCTGATGTCTTAAACATGGCATCCTTGGCAAATGCCCATTTTTCTCCATTGACTTGAAAAGTAGTCTATTCTTTTCACCCTATTTGGTCATTTGTAGAAAGAGTAAAAACTTCCCTAGTACCATATACACATTTTGTGTGGTAAATGCAAGGACAAAATATAAATCAAAGTGGGATTCATCATATAGCTTTTCCAGGGGATATTTTTTAATCCTTTAACCTGTATCTTTTAATACCTAGACTTGAAACAAATGATCCATTTCTGAGCAGTATAATACTATTCACAACTAAATTTTGGTTCATTCCCAGGAGAGTTTAGTCCTGTTGCACTCAATCAGGGAATATTTTCTCTTAGACACTTTCTTTTCTCGGTGGAGTTCTCCTTGTCTCTTCCATCTATTTCCTAGTCTTAACTGTGCAGGCCAGCTAGAGGCTTTTCTCCCAATTCCTTGTAACATCTGCTTCCTTTCACCACTTTCCTCTTCTCCACTGGTAAATAAGAATTTATATCTATTCTTTTGTCCTTGGCTTGTCATACAGCCTTGGTCTTATCCACTATCTTTGTGCTGCCTTTCATTTCATTCTTCTTTCTTACCTACAAGTTTCAGACTGCTTTCCTGACTCCTATCCTCCTTTTTCTGTCCAGTTTCAGCCATCTCTCTTGTTATGTTTTTGTTTCTAGACTCAGCTTTCTTGCCACTTCCCTGTTCACAGTATACCTGCCTTGCACCCTCTGCAGTGATCTAGCTCATTTCCCCATGGCAGTCTAACTATTGCTTCTTACATCTTGCTCCAAAAGACAAAAGTGTTGTTTCTCCATAAATGACTGTATTCTGGAACAATGTAATGCATTTAAAATTACATTCAGGCTTGTTTTCCTGGATTTTTACTGTTAAAAGAAGAGAAGTCAAGAAATTAAAGAAAACCAAACCCAAACAACACATTTAAAGACATTATGAAGTCTGGTTGAAAAAGTAGCTACCTTGCTAACTCATCTCCCCCAAATCACATGTGCTGCAATTTACAGGAGTGAAGTAGTCCCATACTGTTTACTTTCTTCAGTCTTCCATAGCCTAAACTGCTGCAAAGCAAAATTAACCTCCTTCTCGTCAGTCTCCTACTGCTCAGAGAGTTTTGAATAGCAGCAGGAAAATATGACAAAAGGCTCTTGTCAGTTTTAACTCTGCTGTAGCCTGTCAAATCTTTGGGTTACAGCAGTGGCACTCCAGCTGTCTGTCTGCTGATTTAGAAAGCAAGCACCACATTGCCTTCATTCAGTTTATAATTTTGAGACCTTCTTTGCTGAATTTTTTAAAAAGCTTAGATTCTGCAGAAGCTGATAAGGGCCTGGAAGAAGCGAATATATTCAGTAATAACTCAGAGCAAATTTCCAGGTTGACATTAATTTGATCCACCCATATAAGTGAACTGGAATTTAAGTATTAAATTACGTTTTGATATCCTGATATTTCTTTATCATGAATATCTCAGAGAGTGTAGTGAAATTAACCCAAGTACTAGAAACATCACAAGAAAGTGGTCCTGCTGTGTGTTCAACTGAATGAACATAGTTAGGCAAATGGACTCTTTCAACATTTGACTGTGTCTCAGAGGAATTGTGTAGGTGAGTATTGGCATGTAGGAAGCTAAGGCATTAGCCACTTTCAAAATCTGCATCTTCTAAGATTTTAAATTTTTTTTTTTGCTAGCTATACACAGTTATGGTTTGTATTATTGACATCACTTAAAGGATTGCATACAATGATGCTTCATGTGAGTATCAGATAGAATCCTCATCTTGAAATCCTCTATTGCCTGTAGCTTTCCTGTCACTTCAAAACAAAATGGCAAGTGAAGGAAGATCTTTAGCCTGTCAGGTTTCACTAATGTATTGCAGCTCCTGTAGTGTTCTCCTAAAGTGTCGGAATGCTGTGCTGAATGTAGGCACCATTAAAAAGTATCAGCGAGTTCACTATCCCCCACACCTATCCTTTACTTTAAAGCATTTTAGAAATAAGCTGTTGTGTTGGAATTGCTTTGTCCAAGTCTTTTAAAGACAACAATTGCAAAGAAATCAAACTGCCCTGTCTCTCCTTGGACTGGAAAGACCTGAATATTCTAGCTGTCTCTGCAGCCAACTCCACTGGAATTTGAAGAATTACTTCAAAGTTTGATTGTCGGTATCCCAACCCCTGTTAAACTCTGGACAATGCTTGGGGAATTAGTTTCAGAGCAATATTTGGGGTCTAAAGGAGCATGTCAGTTTAATCTAGCAGAAGCCATCTCAGCAGTATTATTAAGCTACTGAGGGAATTTTCAAATGCTGGTTTCTTTGTTCTTCTTCCTTCTGGCATCTATCCTGAATTGCACCCAGATCAGAGAGATGTGAAAGTCCCTTGTGATTAAGGGTCTTTTTGTGAGTGTGCAAGTGGCTGTGTGCCAGACCACTGCCTTTCATTTCTGTAAAACCCTTCACCTGCAGATGACAGACAGTAGAGTGACTGAGTGATAGCCATTAGAAGGAAGGTGAAAGAAAGCTATCATTGGAATGTTGGCAGATTCACAAATATGTGACTATTCTTCCATGCTTATCACAAGGCGAGATAGTGGCCATTAAACTGGGTATTGCTTTGCAAAATTGCTGCCATTTAGACACTGGAAGAGAGAAAAACTTTTAATCTCGTGTCATCTGCCTTAGTTAGAAGTTATCCTGGCTGTTTTGCTCTGCTGGTGCCCAAGCTGCTGCAACTTGCTATTTTCAAGTGTTGGTAAACAATTTGAGAATAGATGATGCTATTGATTAAAGCAAATAGGGCAATGATTAAAGTTTCTGATATCCTACCGCTTCTGTACTCAGCCAGCTCTAAAAGAATTTGAAGTGATGCTGTTGGATCCATGTATTTTGATATGGGCATCTGTATATTGTGACTGTCTATCTAAATTAATTAATACATCTCGTGCTTGGTAGGATCCATTCATCTGAAAAAAACCCCCACAAACCAGCAAGGGTTTAGAACAATGTTTAGATACCATTACTTTTAACATAACATATTAGTCTTGTTCTAAGTCAGCATTGCCTGCTTTGCCTTAGAAATAGAAAAGCGTGGACACTAACATTGGTCATTTTTTCACCAAAGTGTGCCTAAAAGATAGGGAACCTGTTTCTGGAGTTTATAGGGAAATTGTTACTAGGCAGAAGGATTAGGATTTTGCAAAATATTTTTGTTTTAGAAATACTTGGTTTTCGGCTCAGTCCTGTTTCTTGTCTTTTAAAAAGTGTTATTTGTAGAAGGTGTTCAGAGACATCTGTAAAATAAACCTTCCAAACCTCTTGCATTACCTATTATCTAGGGTTTTTTTTTCCAAGATGAATGATGCTTACTGGGTCATAAGTGAGATTATTTCCTGATTTCCATTAACAAGGGTCAGAACCTTATTATCAATGTGTTTTTTATTTCTAATCTAGAAGTTTTGGAGAGTTTGCTCAAGATCCTGATGCAGGACTGCTATATAAGGTTATACAAATTATGGATTTTGTATAGAAGTGTGCCAAAATCACTGAAATTAGATACACAGATGATTTAGTTAAAGATACTGATTAAAAAACAAAACCAAAACCAACCCACAAACCTCAAAGATGGTGTGCAAACATATAAACTTAATAAAATTTTCCTTGAGGGCAATCCTGAAAGGAGTTTACTGTTATAGTACCGTATATGAACCAGGGAGGGGTATTTTCTTTTGAAAAATGATGTAATCATGCAATTTTCATTTAGATTATATTCTTGCAAGTGGATACACTTGCTTCTTTGACATAATTGTGATTCTATAGACGTGTGTGTGTAGCCGTAGTCTTCATCATGTAATTTATAAGTGCACCCAATGTTATGCAGTGGAAGCACTTTTGAATTCGGGACTCTCTTAATCGTGGAGAATAGATTTATTAGAGAAAGGAAAAATATATATTTTTAATGAACAGAAATAAAAATGGGTCTGTTCTTTTCTCCAAAACAAAGCACAAATGCTGAGAATAGTAAGTGTTCTAATTGTAATTCCAGAAACCTCTCATGGTATTTCTTATTTATTTATGTAGCAAAATGCATGTGAAAATTTCATCTCCCCAGTCTAATTAATTCTGCTCACTGAGATTCTGACTGGCAAGTCTTCTCTAAGGCTGAGCTTTTGTGATTTTGCTGTTCATATTTCTTAATTATTTTGGTCAAAAAACTCTCTCTATGCTCATTTGCCTCAATTAATTTCACTCAGTTATGACTGGATCCCAAGCAAAATTCTTTCAAGAAGAATTTTCCATTAGTTTTTGCTTCTTTTACCCTCTAGACTCTTTAATTGGTTTTGCCAACATGTCTGCTTTTTTGGCACACCTGCTTTTGCTGCCTAGATTGTGTTAGTTCTTCTCTCAGAATCAATCATGAGCAGCTTGCAACCAAATGCCTGATTAAAAAGTTAGCAGACCTTGAGTGCAATTACTTTAGCTCTATGGCATTCACGCATTAAACCCAGTGTTAATTGTTTCCCATTTTTGTAACGATCTTTATAATAGGATAAAACCAGAAGAGATCATTTCTTGAAGTTAAAACAGCAGAAAATAAAGACATTTACTCTGATTAATCATCTCAATATGAAATTGAACACAATCACAAGTAAACATAGAGGGTCTTTGTGCTAGATACCAGTGAAAATTGTCATTGGTAGTGTGTGAAGTATTTATTCTGGAGGCTGGCACAATGCACTAATTTGTCACATTTGAGTTTAGACAGAAACCAGAATTAAGTAAAGCAGTTTTTGAGTTGCTGGTTTGGAGGAGTTTCACATCATTATTTATATAAAAATATTTGGATATTATCATAGATAAACATCCATATCATGTATTGTGTATAAATATTCATAATTTTCCAGAAATAAATAGTTCTGTGGATTCACTTCAACTACTCATGTATGGTATCATATCACTTTAGTAATGTTTTTTGTTTATTTGAAGAAATCTTAGTTAAAAATATCTTTAAAGTGGCAATAAAGGATAGCCTGAGAACACAGTAAGCTAAGTGGTATCACAGACTAATGACCTCTTCTAAGATTAAAAAAACTCCTGTAATTATTGGAAAACTTACATTTAGGTATTTTCAGAACTGTTTAATAGAAGCTTTTATGTGGAATATCCTGTTCTCACCATTACTTGGTAATGGGTCCTCCTATGTTTATTTTCCCAAAGATGTCCTAGCTGTTTGCAGGTAGATGACTACTGGATTTTACAAGGAAATATCTAAGGGTGGAGGAATAAATGTAATTTCTATTTGTTATTGTTCTAAAAATCAAAGCATGAAAACAGTATCTTAAAGTAAAATTCATCGTCATAAAAGTGAAACTAGGAGATTAAAGAAAAGAGCAATAGGTTATGAAAAGAAGCTAAGGAAGGTCTCCTGCTGCTCTTTTTTTTTTTCTTTTAGAAGAAAAGTATATCCCCAGAAACAACGAGAAAGCATAATGATTTGGATCCATCAAGCAGGACACATAGCTAACCATAGTAATCATATGGATCTCTTACTGCTACCTTTGTTATTTCCCCATGGCTCTCTTGTTGTCATTACTTCAGCCAGTCTTCAATCAGATTGTAAATTTTCTGAGGGAACAGCATCCTTTCCTGTTATTTGAGTATTACCTCTCACAATGCCACTCTTCTATTTTCTCTTCCATCCTTCCCCTGTTCAGTGTTAAGCCTATTATAATCAAATAATTGGAAGTTATAAATATATATCTTCTACCTCAAATTATGAAATAATAGAATATTTATTCTTTGAATAGCATTTACTATCTGAGCATCTGAAATTCATTTGCAAATATCGTATTAGCTTTCATAAGCATCATGCCTAGCTGAAAAAAAGGCAATGATCTTTCCCACTTGTCAATAAGCAAAAATGTTCAGTGTTTCACATCACTGGCAGCTGACAGCAGCTGGCCACCATAGGAGGCTCTCAGTACCTGGAAGATAGACCCCAGGTACCTGATTCTGAGTCTAATTGGAAACTTTCTATTGATTACAGTGACTTACATTTTATTATATATGAAATCTGTCACAGAGTCAGTCTTTTAACTCTATGTCCTGTACTTTAGCCACATGTTCACCCTCCATCCCCTGGGTGAGAATGACTATTATACCCTCTCACATGCTAGCTTCTCTGTCATTTTCAGTTTAGCTTAGAAACTCAGTGTCATGAATTCTTTAAGATGCTACTTGTCTGACCTGGCCCCTGATTTTAATTGTTAAGATTCAGGGTAGCATTCCAGATGGTCCCCTCTACAAGGGCTGCACAAACTGGACCTGGTTGGTGTTTCGCCATTTCTAAGGAAAGAGCCAGCAGTTAGTCATTTTGCTTGTTACTGAATATCATTTGAGATGATACTAGTGGGCAAAGTCCTAAAGGGTATTTGGCATTACTGCTCTAGTGAATATCTGTAGCCAGTGCTATTGAGTAAGCAGTTTCATCTATGCCTGATAGTCATCTTATGGGGGGGAGGGGGGGTAGAAAGAAAAAAAAAATCAAGAAATTAGAGCATATCTGTCTTTCTTTTCCTTCCACCTGTCAATCCAGGGCATGTAGCATATCATTTTTTTCCTGGTGTGGGAAACATTTGACTTCCTTATTCAGAAGTTAACCAGGTACAGTTTGATATTGGATTATTTTTGTTACTTTTGCTGTTGTTATTAGGACTGCTATTCAAAATACATTATCCAGAGGGGTTCTAGCTTCAATTCTAGAGATTTTGAACTATGCATTTTCCTAAGAAGTAATGATAAATAACCTTAATTCTACAGAGCAAAGCCTATACCCTCCAGTCAAAGTGCACACAAGGCATTTCTCTAATTTGTTATATATACATGTTTTAGGTTCTTGTTTGCATTAAATGCAGAATGAATTATTTAATAATTTTCATTGTATTCCTTTCAATAAAACTAGTTACAATAAATATTATCTATGACTATTCTAATGGAAAAAGATAATTTTGTAATAAGAACTTATCCAAATGTAGTCTTACCTGCTTTTTTTCCCCAGTTCCAAGAAATCTTCTAGAGAAATGCCTGATATAAAAAAGACTGATCTAAGTAGCCTATGTACTGTTTTTCTCCAGTACGCTGTTACAGCTGTTGTCACTATGCCTCAGTGCAATGTGTCTGCTGTTTTAAGGAGCAAAGAGAATATATCTGTGCCAGACAGGACTTCTATGGCTATTCTATAACCTGCATATATATGCGTAATTCTCTGGCCAAATCTGTTGTATGCTTGACACTTTAGTGGCTTGGCCAGGCTGTCTTTGCATAATGGAGGTATTAAAGGAATAATTACCTGTTGGTGAAATCAGGAATCCTTGCTGCAGTGCAAGGCCTCCATTACCTTCTGAAGAATAACTGCAGGATTTGGCCTTTAATGAAACATGCCTGTCATTTCATACTGGAATGTCAGTCTTGCTTTGACTGCCACATAATTTTTGACTATGGTTTTTTGGCCATTATGTATTTCGGAAATTGAGGGCATGCTTCATATATAGTTCATTAATTACACATAAGAATTTGATCTCCATTTAGAAACTAGAGAGAGAAGCTATTGAAAGTATATATATTGAATTGATTCTAGGAAGTTCAAGCACAGGAATCTGCAAACACACACACAAAACACTGACACACAAAACACTTAATGTCAAACCTAAGTGATTATTTAATATACTTAAAGCTTGTTTAAGAAGCCATAATCAGATTTAAATTTTTATATCCAGAGAACATTTATTAGCACACACTGGAAAAGAAAATTCAAATGTACGAGGCAAAAAAACTAGATTATGCATGATGAGTGTCTTCAGTATAAAAGATAATATCTGTGAGTAACATAATTTAGATTAAAAAGTTTGGTAAAGTCTGAAACATTCAGAGCAATGACTGTTAGATGACAAGAAAAACTTGGGATTTTATTAGCTTTAGTGCCAGTGAAAATGCTGATAAACCAATCCTAATCCCATTGTTTTCAGGAAACTTTCCAGCAACTTTATGAGGTTCTAGGTTAGGCCCATGTTTATTCCTTCTACAAATGAAATTCAAATTTGTGTGAACACATATTAACATCTCCATTTCAGACAACTTTCTCAGCCTTGAAGTTGTTTTGCCTGCTCTTTTCACTGCTTTTTCATATTACCAGTAACTGTAATGTAATAATGACATCTTCTTAGTCTGCTCATTCTCTCTAAAAAAAACCAAAACACTTTCCATTTTCAGATCTTTGCTGAAGTAGGCATGGTTATCTGCCATTTTTGACTAGTTATCATCCTACTTGCAGTTCCTGTGGAAATACCTCAGACTTCCCTATCTGTGATCTGTCAACAATAGAGATCAAACCAGGGGATTTGGATGCATTTTGGATGCCTTGTCAACCTGTGAAGACTGAGATAAGGTGGCTTCCATGGGCACTGAGCTCTGTGATGTATTCTACAGTTTGATAACACCTTACGTCTCAAAGTACCACCATGCATTTTCTTCCATCTGTTACAGTAGTACTTGTCAGAAAGGATCCTGATCTACTACTATGTGAGAAATTGGTACTAAAACAATAACGCAACTCAATTCAATTTGCCCATAAATAGATATAATTTATTTAATAATTATTCTCATGCTGAATTCTTACACAGGGATGTGTCCTGTCTGTTCTGTAGGCAACTAGTAGTATAACATGAATGTAGCATGACATAACAGCAATACTTCTAAATCATTGGTTTAGGTTTAGATACAACCCCTTTGGACTTCTTTTTTTAATATTCTCTGGAAAACAAAGACACACAGTGCATGTGCATATACCTTGACAATATTTTTGTGAACTGCAATTTCATTCTTTTGTGATTCTGTGTTTTTGATGCTTTTACTTAAATTAATATTATTGCATAAAATGTGAAACAGAAGATTTGTGCTTGTCAGTTTGCCTAATGAAAAGCTAGCATTTGCAAAATACATATAAATTACCCTTGAAATGTTACTAAATGTTGGGCTCAAAAGTCAGCAGTCTTTGGCTATCTATATTAATAGACGTGGTTGTGTGCTCTAGGTGGAAAGTGCACGAATAAGTCCATCAATTTTAAACATTGGGATCAAAGGTGATGGCATCCAACAAATTCTGTGAAATGAGAAACTTGCTAGTATGTACATTTGAAAAAAATATGCACTAATCACTAAATAGTTTATGTTCAAAGTAACTGTCCAATGTCCTGCTCTCTCCAGTTTTGTAGACAGATGAATGTTGGAGAAGTCACAGGCCAAGATCATATGAAGGTCTGTGGTTTTGAATATGTGACTCAGCAAAACTATTTTCAATGGAAGCTAAGCAGAAGTAGATGATTATTAGCATCAGTTGGTATAACTTCAAAGACTTCTGCAAAGTTCTTTTAGACCACTGAAAGAAAGAAAGAAAGAAATTCAGCAGTGTGAGTTCACTTCATTAACATTAAACTCAGCTGGCACAAATTAGGTTAGATCATCAACATCAGAACATGAACACGGACTATCAAACTTATCTTTTGGCTTGTTACAAGGGGACACATGACCTCAGCAGCATTTTCTAAAACTATCCAGATAATAGTCAGAGTTCTTGTTTTCCCTATAACTTTTAATGTGTCAAGAGCATGCCATATATAATTTGTGGAAAATATTGAAAATTGGGTGGAGTCTAATAATAATAGTGACTCTTGTCAGCTCTCATTTGGCTTCTACTTGAGGCCAGCAGAAAATGCATTTCTAACTAGTTACTCTCACAATGAGATACCTATGAGAGTATCTACTGTTTTGATAGTAGAGTAGTACCACTGTCTTCTCTGTTTAGCTGATTTCCATGCAAAAAGGCCTTATTTTTACCTTTTTCTTTTTTCATTTTTTTTTTGTTAATAAATGAGGTTTTAGTTTTCTTACTGGCTAAGATGCGAAAGCATGGTTTATATTTGTTCTCGAAGTTTCTGTATAGAATCGCCTTAATATGCTTAGTCATTTTGCATCTTATTTGGGACTAGAATTTCATGTAACAGAGATTTGTCCCAATCGTCAATATGGCACAGGAATAAAAGACTCATTATCAAAACAAAGAAGCCCATTGAACCGCTGAAAGTCCTAACATTCTCTGTGGATTTAATTTTCCAAGCTTTGACATCAAAAGATATTACCAGGTGGATGTACGTATGTCTTATATGTGGTGGAAGAAGAATTTGTGGTCAGTATTTGTAATATGTATTGTTCTCTGAGGAATCCTAAGTGAAAAGCTGGAGATTTATTTATTTTTTTTTGTTTTCTGTAGCACATGTTTGCTTATGCAAAATGAAAACTCCAAAGCTTTTGGAGTTTAAATAAGAAAAAAAGCAAATAAATTTAGAAATCTGCTCTTAGGAAAGCAGTTCTTAAGGACATCCTGTCCCAAGTAACAAAACATAGGGTTTTATAGTGCAAATACGTTATTCTCTCATTCCTTTTCTAGTAGAGATGCAGATATGTTTTTACAGGGGTGTTTTAATTAACTTATAATGTGTGCAATCAATTGGGATAATAATATTACTTCCAAAATTGGAATATTATAGAAATTGCATCTTTCCCAGGATGCATCAGCTTAACCATATTATCCTTGACAATCATGTCTACTTTCAGCTTTTCCAATGTGGATCCATTTATCTAATGGGACAGCTATACTGTTCATTGTGTTAATAGATGTACAGCTGCTTTCTAGAATCGTAGCATGTAAATGGTCTTATCCTCAAAGGGCAATGCTGCTGCTGTTCCTGCTTTCTGTGTTTGTAGGAGAGGACCTGACTGCTGACTCAGAATGAATTGTAACCCAGTGAGCTGTCAGTGAGATACCCATTACACACCCTGGTACTAGTTCAGGAGGCAATGTTCTAATGTACTGTTCTCCCTACAACATCCCTAAATTGAGAGCCTTCTTCCTTGCTCTTCTTCTCCTGCACAGATGCTAATACAGGATATCCTTAGAATCTTTATGAGAATTCAGGTTTTTTTCTGCATATGTTAATCCTTACTTTATTGAGGAGCTATATGATCTTCTTATTGCATTTCCTCAAACTAACATAAATAAAAGTGAAGATTGACATCATGATGTCGCTATGAGCACTGGTTATTTTAGAGTGTGATTGTTTAAAGGGCTGCAAATCTTCTTTTTTTCTTTTTTGTTTTTCTTCTAAAAGAGTGTTAATCTGACTACCTTTAAAACCCTATGATACAAAACTTCCTAGTGGACAGCTGGTTGTTTGCTGCTAAATCTGTGGATTTTGAAGTATATTTTTCTTCCTCTTAAATACACAATTAAAAACGAAGTATTTAAATCCTGATGTTAGTTCTAATATAGAGCAAGGACTGCATCGCCCCAAGCAAGATTGCTACCTTTGCACAAAAGCCATGGCCTGCTTGATTTCCAAGGTTATATGCCATACTAAAGAATGCTAATGGAACAGAATATTAAAGGGGGTTTTATTCTGAAGATCACTGGAAACTTTGCTGCTTGCTGGTAGTGCATAACTCTGCATATCTGCTGCAGTGACTGACAATGATGAAAGCATAAATACACGGCACTTCAGTAACACAGTAATTATCAGCTTCAACAATAAGATGCAATATCAAGAATGATTATTGACATGATACCACATGTATCAGTTTATGCAATACAGTTAATAAATCTTAGTTGATGGAATTCTTGAACTCATTCAATACTATAAATAGAATTTATATTAATATTATAAATAAAATTGCAAATACAGCAGCCAATATTTTCATATATGGCAATAATAGGGTTATTTTTATAAGCAACTTCCAGATAATGTACATTCCTGAGACAGGAAATATTCTCAATTGTTTCTTCTCACATTTAAAAACGTAATTTATAGTTAAAAGAAAGTCCCAGAAACTTTATTACCCTGTTCACATTACTGAAGCCAGATGAGTTTTACAGAATGCAAATCAGGACAAATTTATTACTATAATTAAACTTGTAAAATTTCAGCAAGAGCTGTTTCTACATTTTAGTAGTTCATATACATTATTGATCAACACATGCTTTTACTAATTTAAAACTTCTCAGAGTGTAGAGAAGTTACGCTGGTTATTGTTATAATTGCTACAGTGCATCTGCAATGCTTCTTCAATTGAGTGCACTTGCAACGTGCATTATCTGTCTTGCTAGGAGGAGCTCATCACCAAAATCAAACCAAACAAACTGAAGATCACTAAAGTCCTTAAATTACTAAAGATCACATAAAATACAATTCTATTACAACTAAATTGTTTATATGTGAGTTTCTTTGCATGATGTAATACAAATAAGCTCTTCTTATAAAATGTGTCAGAGCAACAGATAAGTCAGTGCAGCATCTTTTGTCAGTGAGATCTGTTTCCTCAGGTTCTTGTATCCTAAATACTTAATGGCAGCTAAAATTTCAAATGTTATATGTCTAAAGTCAGGTGCCTAAATAGTTATGAACATAGTGCAAGATTTACCTTTTCTTACTGGTAGGTTAACTTCGCGCATTTAAATTCGAAAACTCTGAATTTCATGTCTCTCTACTGTCAAGGAGTATAACAACAGAGTTGTCAAAGGAATTAATCTGTCTTAAGTCTTCCGTTATATGTCCTAAGTTTCCCTAGTCATCTATGGTCAATGATGAGTACAGACACCTCAAAAAGGCATTTTACTGTTATTTTACAACCATATATTTTTTAGGGTGGCGTGTATGTTCACCAGAACTCCGTCTCTTTCTCTATTAACTACAAATGTGTTTAGAAAACTCTCCTAGACACAACACTAATATTTAATAGATATCTATAAAATTATTAAATTTTTAATGAATCCTTTCTCAGGGTTATTTTCCAGAGTTTGTTGTAAGAAACATGTAATAAATATAGCAAAATGTGGTCTACTAATATCTAGCCATTTGAGTGAATAATGTTTCTGAACATTAGCTTAGCTGTCTAGTGGTCGCACACCTGGCTATTTTCTTTTACGTTTTATTGTGTACAGCAGTTCCCATCTCTTCCCCCCACTTGCCTTTCCATGCATCTGAGATATTAATTTACATAATTGTAGGCTTAGAACTGATTTCCTGAGTCTCAGACAATTAATTCAGGAGGACAGGGGCTAAGACTGAATATGTTGAAAATTTATTAGTATTTTACCAGACTCCCAAGTTGAACAAGTTAATACTCTGATTTAGACTAGGTTAAATTGTAACACTCAGCTTTCCTGTTAGGTCGAATTTACCTTGCAGTCAAGATGATCATAGGTAGATGACAATGCTATTAGGAAAAGGAATATTTGCCTTCTAAGTGGATATTAGGAAGGCAAAACTTAAAATAGAATATGTATGATAGTTCTGTGTTTAGTGTCTATAGTTAAAGGTTTATCAGTCTTTAGAGTGTCCAATTTAAAAAAAAAAAAAAAATCAGACAAAACCCAGGAAGAATTTATGCTACAAAGACTATAGCTGCATGAAATAAAATGAAGGAACATCACTGCATAAACAAAGGAAGAAAGTGATATTACCTCAAAAGATGACCGAAACCATAGGATTTGACTGCAGGTCTGTCTTCATTCACTATTTCTCCAAAACTGAAACAACTCCCCAACCATAGAGGCTGTTTGTTCCCCACACTTAAATGTGCTTGGGACCATCAAGCAGTCATTTCCTCACCTGTCAGTGGGCAGACTGTAGTTGATAATATTTTTCATCCTGAAGAAAAGGCCAGTTTTCTGCAGCCTAAATAGCAAGAGAGGTACAATAAGTGATTATATTTATGCTGCCTTTTAATATATCATGGTATAATTTACTGATTTCTATGAAATTTTAGCACTGCACAATTGAGCAGAAGAAATCAAATGATTGTCTGGTATAACAACAATTTACATTCTGAAATCAATACCAATGTTGTTACCTTAGGGGGAAAAAAACAAGTAAATACCTAACCACTCCAGCTATTTATATGGATAGCATGGTATGAAGACATAGCATGAAGATGCAATATGAATTGCTATTTCTTTTTTTGTTCTTAGTTTAGCCTGAGAGGTTGATGGAAACCTTTTTAGCCTGAGAGACTGATGGAAACTTTATCTATCTCCATTATCTTGGTTCTGTGGGTAAGATATCAAGACAGGCATGGAGAATGGATTATCCTGTGATGCAAGTAGCATACTTGAATAAGGACTGCCATGGGGACTGCACAGGGGAGTTTAGTTTAGATGTAGCCAAGAAAAGAACCCTATTTCTAGTAGCAAATTGCAGGGATCTATTGCACAACACAGAGTTGAGACAAGGTTATCTGGGAGAAGCAAGAGTGGTTTTTACTAAGAAAGTAGAAAGATTTTATCTCAGATACATATTCTTTTGTAAGCTTGAGTGAAACACAAAACAAAGTGTGTGTAAGTGATCACTAAGCTGAATTATACGAAGCCATATTGGAGGCACTTTGTGTCCTTCCTGAAAGATACACTACAACTACACACTTTCAAAGGTCACAGATCAGAAGTGTATTTTCATTCATCTTTCCAATTTGGAAAAGAGAAGGTAGATTGTAGATTTTAGGGAGTTTTCGGGAGAACTGAAAAAATATAAAAAACCTGTTGTTTATTTATAAAACAAACTAATACAGCAACCACATGTTAATTCAAAGACCTTGCCAATTCCTTTTGTGGAGCAAATACAAACCTGGATACTTTTTGTGTAAGTTTCCTGGTGTATTTTAGTTTAAAAAGAATCTTCTTATCCCAGATCACATTCTTGCCCCATTAAAAGGAACACTGTTTGTTCTTCCATGTAGGAATTTAAGAGAAAAATGTGGTTTATCTTAAGAGAAAATAAATGTTTAAACTACAGTTTGTTAAAACTCTATTTTAAAGCTTGGTGTTGCCCAGCACATCTTTTCTCTTCCCCTCTGAAACTGTCATTAGTCTGGTTTTTGTGACTTGAATTCTTTTATTTACAGACTTGATCTCATAAAGAAAATTATATCCGTATTTTAGTACATGAACCAGGAGTATTTGTTTTGATCCTGGGGGGAACAAACTTTATCAAACAGACACCTTCCATGGAGGACCTCCAATGAAGCATAGTTTTTTCTTGTGTCCTTACAACATTTAATTAAACTTGTGCATAAACAATATCTTCTTCATCATCATCACTTCAAAGGCTTTTTAGAGTATTTGTCTACTGTTTACACTTGATTTTATTTTAATATGTTTCTTCTGTGACTTCTTTATTTATGAGTAGAGTTTAAGATTCAGTAAAGTATGGAATTGTAGAATCATAGAATCGTTTAGGTTGGAGAGGACCTTTAAGATCATCGCGTCCAACCATAAACCTAGAACGGCCAAGTCCACCACTAAACCATGTCCATAAGCACCATATCTACAAACCCTTTAAATACCTCGGGATGGTAGACTCTATTACCTCCCAGGGCAGCCTGTTCCAATGCTTGACAACCCTTTCAGTGAAGAAATTCCCCCCAATATCCAATCTAAACCTCCCCTGGCACAACTTGAGGCCATTTCCTCTTGTCCTATCGCTTGTTACTTGGGATAAGAGACTGAGACCCACCTCACTACAACCTCCTTTCAGGTAGTTGTAGAGAGTGATAAAGTCTCCCCTCAGACTCCTTTTCTCCAGACTAAACAACCCCAGCTCCCTCAGCTGCTCCCCATCAGACTTGTGCTCCAGACCCTTCACCACCTTCATTGCCCTTCTCTGGACACACTCCAGCACCTCAATTTCTTTCTTGTAGTGAGAGACCCAAAACTGAACACAGTACTCGAGGTGCAGCCTCACCAGTGCCAAGTATGTAATGTATAGATTCTTCTATTTGTTTTCCATAAAGGTAAATTTTTTTTTCAAGTTTCTCTTTTAAGCCTCCATATCAACAATCTTTCCATAAGGAAAATATTCCCAGAATGTTTTCTTTGTCTTTGTTTTTTCTTCATAATATTCCTTTGTGATCTTAACAAAAAGTATGGCATAATAGTTCAGAAAGGAAAGGGAAGGAATTTTTGTTGATGCAAAATCTCCACATCTGAAATAAAAGATCTCAATGACAATTGAAGATGTGTCATGCTTGACCATATATTTTAATATGCAAAGGTATGTCCCATTCCATAAAGCTTAATTTGACTTGCTGTGAATTGGTTGTTTTGGTGACTTCTGCCTGTCTGGAAAATCAAGGACAGAAATCAAGGCTCTTAACTTCCAACTATACTGAGCAGAGAAGAGGGTATTTTGTTTAAAGTACTTGATTTGTCAACTCAAAAGCCAGACCAGTTGGTTAAAATTCAGGAGGTTCTATTTGCAACAACCTAGTGTAGAAATGTTTTTTTAATTATAGCTTGTTTTATAACAGTGGATAGGATCTGTAGCCAAATCCATCCCTGTGAGATATTCAGCAATGGAACAATAGTATAATTATTCCTTGAATCCCTGATTAGCAAAAACAATACAATAGTTGTACAAAGCTTGAAAGTCTGGTTTTCAGAACAAAACAATCTCACCATGCAAAAGCTCCTCTTAATGCTGATTTCTTTAACTCACTATTTGATTCAAGCGCATAATTGGAAGTAAAATGCATTTTAGAAGCTAGTATACGATGGAAAGCTCTGAACAGTTTTAAAAACTAGTGTTTATACTTCCTACATTAAAGTTTTGTTTCCAACGCAGCTTGTAACTCATCTGTCATAAGACATTTCAAACGCTCGATATCACATGGCATGATCTTTCCTCTACTTCAGACTTTCAGCACTTGGGTCAACAAAATAACTTACACTATTTACAACCCACTTTCTACATATTTATGAGAGTTTCTGGGAACATAAGGCAGCAGCAAAAAGCTTAGTCTCACAAGCAGTGCTGAAATCTCACTGGTATTGGCCCACTTTTTATAGAAATCCATGTTGAGGTACAATTCCTACCAATTCTTTTGCTTAAGTAAGGATTTCAGGATTATATCTTTAATGCCCTATGCTACTTTCCAAAGCAATAGGTTTGTATGGAATGAAATTACAAATTCTGGTATCAGAATACATTTTATACAGCTAGAATTGTTACGAATAAAGTACTTCTGTATGAAATTATGTTTTTAGCACTGGAAGATTATGAAACTCCCCCAGATATTTCTAGATTTTCTTTTCTTTTCAGTTAGAATTCACAGAATCACAGAATTGCAGAACAGTTGAGGTTGGAAGGGACCTCTGGAGGCCATCTAGCCCAACCTCCCTGATCAAGCAGCGACACTTAGAGCCTGTTCTTCAAGACCATGTTCAGATGGCTTTTGAATATGTCCAAGGAGGGAGACTCTGCAGCCTCTCTGGACCACTTGTGCCAGTGTTCAGTCACCCTCCCAGTAAAAAAGTGTTTCCTGAGGTTCAGAAGCTCCTTTGTTTCAGTTTGTGCCCATTGTTACCTGTCCTGGCACTGAGCATCACTAAATCTCTCATATCAAGACAACAAAAGTGAGAAAAATAGGGCAGAAGAATATGAGGAGGGGAAAATGATAAGCTGTGACTAAAATATATTTTTAAAATATTTTCAGTATCTCCAAATGAAATATTGTAGTGAAGAAAAATGCAATATGCTATGTCAAGCACAGGTTCTACTTTTCTGTGCTTGATCAGTAAGATTAGGAATATCCCCATCCTCTGTCATCCATTTCTCCTCTCTACCCAAGAGATCTTGTTAATATTTTTATTGGCATTTTCAAGTACGACAGCCATTACTTATATTCAGTACTTCCACAAATTACAATTGTTAGAAATTACTAGGTATGTATTTGGTTTTGTTGTAGCAGGAAAGAAGCAGCTAGAGCAGTTTCATGTGTGGTTGATTTGATATAATTTTGATTGTTATTATGATTAAAAATAGTATCGGCTGGCTGACCACCTGGTCTGAAAATAGAAAAAAAAAAAAATGTGCTCCTATTACGCTTGAGCTGTCCTTTTGTCAGCACCATAGTTTACTAGCCTTTATTGCCGTCTAAGATACAGAATTAATTCTTCTCTGTATCTCCTGTGGGTATGAAGTCATGCTTCACCTGGATGAGCTTTATAGAATCTGCTGCAATAGGTGATTAAAAGAAGAATGATTCGATATAACTGATATCAATTGTTTTCTTGATTTTTAAACTCAGCCCAGGTTCAAAAGCCTATTGAGTCAAATTGTTCTGAATTACATATTAAAATTACTTTGAGACAGATTAAAATCGTATTATTGTCACTCAATTTTCTTTTCAGTTTTAGGTTTCTCATAAAAATGATGTGATATTTCCTGGTTAAAAATAAAGACTGGATGTTTTTCAGGACCTGAAGAAAACCTGTATTTCCCCCCTTCCCATGATGGTTGATGACTGAATATGTCACAGATTTTAGATTTGAATTTTGGCCCAGTGTTGTAGACCTGAACCATAACCCTACCTCATGCTGTATATAATCCTGCTTATGTTGTAGCATAATTAAAATTGTAATTACTTGTTATCATTGGTCCCAGTGTTGTACCAACTATAAACCTCATTACTCAGAATAACTTGATTCTGTCTTTAGGTAAAAAGAATCCAAAGCTGCATTTGGTTGCAAAAGGGACTAGATAAATACAAACATAGTCTAAGCATGTTGTAGGATTTCTCCTGAAAGAAGAGTCCCTGATACTATTGTAGAGAGAAGAAATTCAATGTATGAGTGAGGGGCTCAGTGCTGGATTGGGATCATGTGTGACAGTCCATGTACTGAATGCTGGCTTCTGGGCACAAGTGTCTGTGACTTCCCCAAACCGAGTGCGCGTGTGGATTTGCCAGCGAGTAGGAGGCCCCGGGTCTGGGCAGGAGTATCAGGCAGGCGGAGGGTCCATACTGGTATTGGGGTAACCTGTGGGTGTGGGGTGTCTGTGGAACGAGCATGTGAGTTCTGCATGTGTGCAGAGAGCAGCCAGCTGGACTAGCTGGCGAGTCAGGGCAGAGGGGCCATGCCAGTGCTCGAGGGATCTGCAAACGTACATCTGCTTGTGAACCAGGAGAGTGTGGTGTGTGTGCTGCACCAGTGACCTTCTGCCTCTGCCAGCCCAGGAGGAGGAGGGGACGTGGCCGTCTGTGCCTGTGTCTGGTGTGAGTCTTGAGTGTGGGTGCTGATGGAGGCAGCGCCTTGTCTGTGGCTGACTGCGTAGCCACAGCTGTGGCCATGTCAGTGTACTCTGTGTATGTCCCTGTGTGTGTGTGTGATACACGCTCATTCTTGGTACTGCAGCAGCTTTGCTAGTGCAAAGGGGAAAGCGGCAGATGCATCCCTCAGCCTGAGCAGACACCCCAGGTTCTCAAGCACTGGGCTGGGCTCCAGCAGCCAGGCAGAAGGGTCCTGGACCAGGCAGCTGGAGTAGGTGGCTGCATACCACATTACTTAACACCATCATAAGCTCCCAGTAGGTTGAGTGACAGTCTTCCCTTGCAATTAATATGATATGCCTAAGCTTAAGCGTTTGCTTTGAGTCTCTCTTTGTCAAAGGCTTTTTCCCCTCATTTTGTTGGCACAGCTTAGTCTAAAATTTCTCGACGGACTGCATGCTGTCCGTTCATCATCTCTGGAACTGGATCACTGTTTACGTGACCTTTAGAGTTTTTTATAATCCTTTATGATTTGTGGGGTCCTCAGTGGGAGGCTCAGAAAGCCAAGCCAATATATTTTTTTTCTTATCGCTTAAAGTATGGATTAAAAATTTATAGCACTATCAGCTAAGAAGTTGTCAGTATTAGTGTTAGGCCTGTGCCATTTTACCAGCTGACTGGTCCCTGTCAGTATAAAGTCCAAGCAGATTTTGGCTAGTATGAGGAGCTTTTGTTACCCAAGGTCAGTATTTTTACTAAATAACTCATGAAACTGGACATTTTTGTAATTGTCTATTTTTCTGTTTATTTAGGTGGTTAATTAATTACAGGGGTTTAATTATTTTGCAGAATCTTAAACTGAAATTTTCATCTCCTTACTTTAAGGATATATTTTCTCAGTCATTCATATTTTCTTATAGTCTTTTAGTTTAAAAAAATGAGAATAATCTCCTTTTCCTGTGCCTCTTACTGATTTTACTAGTGGTATAAATTCTTACTTTGCAAAACAAGTTCTCTAAATTTGGGTTACTGAAAATAAATGCAGAAAGAGAAGATTTTAGGCTGTGTAGTTAACTATATTTCTATTTTGTTCATATTGAAGGGAAAG
>NW_009633081.1:0-6612 GCF_000690535.1 Cariama cristata | reverse complement strand
GAGCCTGCTAGCAATTCCAAAAAAGTTATTCAGGATGGCAATTCCAGAATGAAAATGTTGTAAGAAAAAGTAACAAAGTGTGAGGTACAAGTTTGCTTAGTGATAATAGATAGAGTTAGGTCCCCTGTTGATGTAAACGAATACAACCCAATGACTCAGAGGATCTATTTGCTTTTGCTACAGCTGAATTCTAATCCTAAAGCTAGAAAAGGAACTTAAAAGCAAAATGCTAATGATAAAATCACAGCCAAGAGCAAATAGTATTACTTTTATTTCTGTACTGAATTACACAGTAATCGAAAATTGACTTAATCAACTATCTGTGTCCACCCAAGGGAGATTAATAAAAAGAAACCTGGTAGAGGATATTGATCATCATATAAAGTGATAGCAATTACCATTAACAAATAGTTTTTAATAAGCAAACACACAGTTAGTACTACTAACTTGAGGTTTTGCTCATTAAAAAAAAAAAAAAAAAGCATGAAAAATAGAATCAGGGTAAAAAGAGATCCAGGGCCTGATGCTTTTTCCACTAACTTCAGGAAAAATTTCTTGGATTTAGGATGGATAGAGGACACTTGATTTTAACTACTTAAAAAGTAGTAACTAGTGGAAGATACCTGTTGTGATACCTTCCTGGTGTCCCTTTCTCTACTGACTCTGTAGAAATCTTGAATGATTAGCTTAGATATAACTCATAACTTTCAGATGGCTAATACTGATAAGAAAGTAACCACTAAACTAAACAGTTATTAAGCTTAAGGCAAACTTTGTGAATCTCTTCTTTATTCTAAAACAGTCTAGCTAACCAGATCACTCAGACTCCCTGCTGCTGAAATTAATTTTTGTGGGAAGATGTGCGTAACTTAAATTAACCACTCTGTTGAGATACCCTTGAACTAGTTGTTTCTGATACTTCAAAGATGCAGTATTTTGATCCATGAAGACCTGTAATATTCCTTTCATGAATCCCACAGTTGCGGTTGCTAAAGAATTCATAGCAGTTCTCTGGAGCTCATGGGGAACCGCTGTATCATTCTGTGGCCACAATTCACAAAGTCAGGTTATTTCTCCAGATGAGAGAGGTTCAAAATCAATAATGGTTGACTAATCCAAGCGTACACTGCCTTTTTTTTTGTTTCTTTTGAGATGACTGTGGGGTTTAGTTTTAAGAAGTTCAGGAAAATTTGTAGTTCTGGCTCTCATTCACTGTGTTGTTTTGAACAAAGTATGTGCTGTTCATTTTTCTTTCTCTTACCAGAGTGATAATTGCATATTCCATCACTGCATTCTGTGATTCATTGCTGACCACTGTGATTTCACAGATATATTATCAATCCCAAATATCCATTTTAGTTACATAATTTATATCAGTTAAATATCCTCATAGATATGTATTTATATATCCTTCTATTCCTGGAAGATGTCAGCCATTTTAATTGGTTTGCTGAACTTGGTGAACAGCGATAAGACAGGTTTTAACCTCAGAAATATGTATTTATTACATTTTCTGACATCATTTGCTTTTCATAACATGGTTTGCAGTGGTTTCTGCTTCTCAGAAAGAGTTTTTATTGATCATACTTTTAAAATCATAATATATCATGATATCAAATATCATATTATTTAAAATAAATATCTACTGATCACTTCCTTATGAGAAGCTTAGTTTATAGATAAGTATGTGCAGATGGTTGAAATGTGACTCTCCTGCCTGCCATCTTCCCTGGGTTGCTCTAAAAGCAAACGAAAAAAAAAGTAACAAGCAAGCATGATAATAACAATTGCCTCATAAGCATTGCCAGGAATTTATTTGTATGTCAAAAGTTAAAAAAAAAAAAAAAAAAAAAAAAAAATTTTTGTATTTCAAAAAGTAAAAAAAAAAAAAAAAAAAAAAAGAGTCAGGAGAACAGAGAAGAAGAGCACTAATCAGCGTGTCCTGTGCTCTTCTTTGTAGTCCCAGCGCCGTGTTACATTTCACCTCCCCGATGGCTCCCAGGAAAGCTGCAGTGACAGTGGTCTGGGGGACCACGAGCCGGTGGGTGGTGGAACCCTGATCTCACACCCTCTCCCTCTGGTTCAGCCGCAGGACGAATTCTACGACCAGGCTTCACCGGACAAGAGGACTGAAGCTGATGGCAACTCCGACCCCAACTCGGGTGAGTCACCATCAGTGCTCTGCTTCTCTGAGTTGCTTTTGTAACTTGGTTACTTTCTTTTTCATTCCTTTGGGCTTTGCAATGTTAGAGATGTTTTTAAGCACGTGCATGAATATTTGGTTGTGTTAGCTCATAACTACAGGTAGGAAATAATGCAGTTTGCCTGAAGTGCCTCATGTTGTAATTTGATTGTAGAAGGAAAAATATATGCAGTGAGAAAAAGCAGCTCCATACTAATTGCACTGTAGGTGAGAATGGCTGGGAAGAAGGAAGTCCTACAAGGTAGCAAGCTTTTCTTGGTGTTTGTGGTGCTGTTGCTATTTGGCGTTGGACTGTGTTTTAGGAAAGTCATTCTAAATATGAATTTAAAGAACAGGGACATGGAGGTTGCAGGATCTGTTAGGCTAACATAGAAAACAGTAAATCAGTGAAGCACTGAAAAATTTAAAGGATCCGAATTTCTATAACGCACCTACAATTTCCCCTTCTAACAGCAAGAAACACAGGGTTTCTTTGTTAGGTTGGAATGGCATCATATTCTGCTTTTTGGAACTGTCGGATATGCATTTTCATACAATTATTAACTGTATACATTTTGTCTGATTTGGGAGTTTCTGGCTTGCTTCTTCTTTCCTTCTCTATAATACGTTTACGTTGTTGCAGTGTTGTTTTGACAGTCAGTACTAAAAAATGAAGCAAGGTCTAACCAATACTGTGACTAGTGTTTTGGCACTGGAGTGTGGAGACTTGGACATACTGAAAACTGGGAGGGGGCAGTAACACTGCCATTAAGCCTCTTGTTTTCTGTCTAGAATGTGAAGGCAAAGGTTAAAAGTCTTATCTGTGCTTTTGGAAGGTAATTGAACTTGAGTTCTTTTGCACCCCAGGAGTATTGAAATAAGAATTAGTTTCTCCTTTTGGCATTTCTCCCTTTTGTATAGATGATTAAATTGTCACTGGGCCTGTACAAACCAGGAGAGAAAGCAGCCTTGGGATCTCATGAACAATATTAAGGTCCATGTTCTCATTTGGGCAGAGCTGAATCTGAATTATGACATTTAAATAATGGCAGATGAGAATGCAAACTGTGGAATATTAACCTTAGAAACGTTTTTCTCATACTTTTAATGGGAAGACCAAGAGGGTGTGTTGAGTGAAACTCTATGCACAAATTTGAAACGTTTTACTGTCTTACAGTAGTATTCTGGTTTCCTATTCCCTTTTCTCCTTTTTCTTTCCTTTTTTTTTTTTTTTTCCCCTGGATATGACACCTGCATTTTATTTTCTTTACCAAAACAGAAATGTTGTTGAAACTATGATCTTAAACCCTAAATCTGTAGAAGTACAAAGAACTATAAAAGAATAGCAACTATGAATGGATTGACTCTGGAGCAAGAATGTATGTCTGCTTAAGCAAGTGAGGAGCTTAAGTGGAATTATCCTGTTAATTCTCTGACCACGTATGAGACGTGTGAAAGATTTAACAAGATCAGAGAGGAGTTTTAAGGCAGCATTGCGTGTTGGCACTGTCACATTGGCTTCACTGACTGAATTGCACATCTCTTCAAAATGTGACATAAAAATCCTCCAGGAGAGTTAGGAAAAATGGGCTTAGTAAACTTTACACCAAGTTATTAAAAATGTGTTTTTAGAAATTTTGTGTCAAGCAAATTGTGCAAACCTAGTATATTAATTGTAATGATTTATTCATCCCTAATACAGAGACTAATAGAAGATTAGTCAGAGTGTATAAGTATTCTTAAAAGCTATATGAAAAAATTTAATATGTCTGTGGTTACACCTGGTTTAGTCTTGGCTCAGTTCATGGCAAATTTATGAAAATCTAACCATCAAGCTGTACTGATGATTAGTGAAGTATTAAAGTAGAGATTTTTCACCTTTTATCAGACTGAATTAGTACAGACATTGAAATAGTGCATTCCATATCTCATCAAATCTCACAAATTAAGAAAGGAATGATATGGTCATTACTATGACAGAAATAATCCTAAGAAAACCTAAGGCAGGAAGGGAGTGATGCTGCCCATTAAATGGATTCGACTTTTATAACTTGTTTAGTATCAAGTTATTGCGTAGGCATTGTGTCAAAAGTTATTTTGCTACTGGAGACACAAGTTTTTGGATGAGATTCGAAATTGAATTTAAAGCAGTTTATGGTTATTGAAGATCCTGTGGCAACTTCCAGAAGAGAAAAATGCTATCTCGTGATTGGGCAAAATTACTTTGTGGGTATTTACATATGTTCATGGTTAAAATAACTGATGTAGTATCATTTCAACATCGTATTCTTTGACACTTCTAAACTGAATTTCTAATTCTATTGCAGTGAAATGTTAAATAGTTGTATTTAACAGCAGAAGTAGTTTCATTTTGATGCTGTTTAAGGGATTGCCTTTTATGAAAATACTTGGGGTGTGCTGAGGTAAAAGATACAGCTATAAAGCAAGTAAAAAGTCTTGCTGGAGAGTAGTGGTATTACCATGTACATGTACTGCTTCCAGTTTTGGATGATAAGTGTTGCAGAACAATATTTTGTTTTGATTTGAAATATTTCAACTGAAGAGAAAGAGGAGTGCTTATGGGAATATTTTCTAATGATCTCCAATAATAAAATCTACACAAAACCCACAGATTTGTCCCACTGTTTTTTTATGAAAGTTCATCCAAAGTAAAAGTTTCTTCAACTCATGGGAATATGATATTAATCTTGATAGTAAAGTCCTTGCCTCGTGGTGAGAGCCATTTTGGTTAAGGGCTTTAATGCTCATGAATTGTGTGTTTTATTATTGTACACTGTGAAGTTATGTGAATAAAAATGCAGCCGTTGTTTCTCGATATTAGTATGTTGCTATATTAATTATATTTGAAGAGTGACCAAGTCCCAGGTCTTCAAAACCTGGAATGGGAAAAAAAACCCAAACAGCTAAAAGTCATGATAACTTATTACACAAAGGTATGAGAAGCCTTATTGCCATGTTTTCTTGCAATCATTAGCTTCTACAGAGACACAAGAGCTACAATTACATGAATTAATGAAAGAAACATACACAGTGAGAGTACATTCACGTAGCTAATCTTAAAACAGCAATCTCTTTCACTGGGGGGAATTGAAATAAGAGATGCCAAATACTAGCATTGTCAGCCACACACTGTCACTGTGGTTATAAGGGAAGGGCAAGAAGATAGAAATATGAAGTAAAAAATAAAATTTATAAGAACTTTTATAATGATGTGTATAGTCTAACTCACACCTGTCTTCTTTGTGTAGAGTTTTCTTTTAACTCAAGGGTTTCATTCCATTTGCTAAGATACCTTTTCCATTTCACCACTGATAATTGATCAGTATTAATTGTCAGAGGACTATGATGTCAACCTGCCAGCTGCAACTTCCTTATATTTCTCCTTTGTCTCATTTGCACCCTTATACGCTTTATAAGAATTCTTCCATCAGTAAGCAACAATTCACCATGTTTAAAAGTAACATAATGTTACAAAGTGACACCAGCACTGTGGTTTTCTTATGCATTATTAAATGATAATAACAACAAGTAATTCAAATTTACTACAGGAAGTCTCATCATTCAAGAGTCATGGTTATGATGATTTAATTTTGCATACAATATTGATTCATAAGGCAAGCCTTGTGTATGTTACAACATTTTATTAGATTTAAATGCAGTGATTAACAACCTTAGCAACCTTAGCCTTGTCTTGCTGACCATGACTTTGCCAGAAGCATGGATCAAGAGGAAGAGAAAGCAGCATGACATTGCCTGGCTACTTTGTTTGTTACCATGATGACAAACAAAAGATAAAGATTGTAAATATCATAGTGCAGAGAGTCTGTAAAACAAAACAAAACAATGCACATGCCAAAAAAGAGATTCTACAATTTCTTGGAAACTAACGGTTTTGAACTGTGTTCTGTGCTTTGGTGTGTGGAATACTGACCTCACGTGTTCTCCAAATGAACACTATCTTTTGCATTTGGAGGGTGTGTATATTACACTTCCTATAAAAACTAAAGGAAGATATTCCAAAGAACAATCAGCTGATTAAATTTCTTTACCTTTTAGTGTATCAGATAAGAATTTAGAAAACATGAAGTTTCTTTAGGATCTAAAAAAAAAAAAAAAGTCACTGTAAAATTGTGTTTACTGGCATGACTTTATATCCTCTTTTATTACCAAAAATCCTGCTTTTTAATGGTTTTAAATGTGCATATCATGAAGTGCACTTTTAACACAAACATCTCCTTTTCATCAGTTACATTAAAAGTGTACAGCTGCCTGATGTATTTCAGTGTGAATTATTTCTTCAGTAATCATTCAAAAGAAAACTGTGGTTTTGTTTGCTAGCAGTCAGATGCAGAATGTTATTTTTCATTATTATAAGTGCAATTTTCATTGGCATACACGGCCCGTCCCGT